>NC_082727.1:17238446-17335946 GCF_030144855.1 Hypanus sabinus
ATTGCACATTTTATTTATAGCTTACAGTTCCTGATGTTAATAGTTCACAGTTATAGTCCTATAGATTTGTTAAATATGACCACAGGAAAAGAATCTCAGAGTTGTATGTGGTGACATGTATGTACAGTACTCTGACAATAAATTTACTTTGAACTTTGATACACTCTCTCTCATTATATTCCATCCGCCACTTCTTTGCCCATTCTCTTGATCTGTTTAAATCCTTCTGCTTCCTCTCTGCTTTCTCAGCACTACCTGCCCCTCCATCTTCGTACTGTCTGCAAACTTTGTAACAAAGACATCAATGCCATTATGCATACCATTGACATACAGTGTAAAAAGAAGCGATCCCAACACTGACCCCTATGGAATACCATTATTTACTGGCAGCCAGTCAGCAAAAGCTCCCTTTATTCCCATTCTTTGCCTCCTACCAATCAGCCAATGCTCTATCAATGCTAATATGTTTTCTGTAATACCATGGGCTTTCAACTTAATAAGTAGGCTCATGTGTGGCACCATGTCAAAGGTCTTCTGAAAATCCAAGTACACAACATTCACTAATTCTCCTTTGCCTATCCTGCTTGTGATTTCTTCACAGAATGCCAACAAATTTAAAGGGCAAGATTTTCCCTTAAGGAATTCATGCTGACTATGGCCTATTTTTCATGTGCCTGCAAGTACCCTGAAGCCACATTCTTAACAATTGACTCCAACCACTGAGATTGGACTGACTGGTCTATAATTTCTTTTCTTCTGCCTCCCTGCCTTCTGGAAGAGTGGAGTGACATTTGCAATTTCCCAGTCCTCAGAAAGCATTCCAGAATCTAGTGATTCTTGAAAGATCATTACTAATGCCTCCACAATTTCTTCAGCCACCTCTTTCAGAACCCTGGGATGTAGTCCATCTGGTCCAGGTGACTTAACTACCTTCAGAGCTTTCAGCTTTCCAAACACCCGCTCCCTAGTTATAGCAACTGCACTCATTTCTGCCCTCTGACAGTCTTGAATTTCTGGCACACTGCCAGTGTCTTCTACAGTGAAGATTGATGCAAATTACTTATTCAGTTCATTGGCCATTTCCTTGTCCCCTATTACTACCTCGCCTGTGTCATTTTCCGGTGGTCCAATAACTACACTCGTCTTACTGTTACTCTTTAATTATCTTCACAAATATCTTGGTATCCTCTTTGATATTATTGGCTGGATTACCTTCATATTTCCTCTTTTCCTTCCTTATGGCTTTTAGTTGCCTTCTGTTGGTTTTTAAAAGCTTCCCAATCCTCTAACTTTCCAGAAATCTTTGCTCTGTTATACGCCATTCTTTTTGCTCTTGTGTTGGCTTTGACTTCTATTGTCAGCAATCCTGCCTTTAGAATCCTTCTTCCTCTTTGAGATGTATATACCCTCTGTCTTCTGAATTACTCCCCGAAACGCCAGCCATTGCTACTCTGTTGTCATCCCTGCTAGTGTCCCCTTCCAATCAAATTTGGCCAACTCCTCTCTCGCCTCTGTAATTCATTTAACTCCACTATAGTATTGATGTTTTTAAGAGATTAGTTGCTCCTTTTCACTCTGTCTGGCTCCTGAGTAATCTACCCTCAGTTCCCTTGGTCCAAACAGACTAACCCCAGCACAACCATCCATCCCAAACAACAATCAATTGGCGCTGCTCATTCCCTGGCCGACTTCCTCCATACCGTCTCTCCTGGTAACCCCATACAGCCCTGACCACAAAGGCTGTCATTGTGGCTGAGCTCATGTTTCATTCATTTCCAGCAGAAGGAATTGGACACTAATTCGAATCTGATCTGAAGTTCGGTGGCTTTATATATAACAGAAGTACAGCATGGGTTACAGGCTGGGATCTAATCCAGAGGTTTGTGAGGTTTATAGATCAAATAGCAGATCCCCAGGATTGGGTTACAGGCTAGGATCTAATCCAGGGGTTTGTGGAGTTTTTTTTACAGTATACAGAATAACCGATCCCCAGAAGTGGGTTACAGACTGGGATCTATTCCAAGGATTTGGGTGTTTACATGCAGGCTAACATTTCCCCTTGAGGTTGAGCTTCTTAAGGATACATACTGGGATCTAATCCAGGGATTTAGAGGAGTTTTATATCAAATAATAGTTTCCTAATGAAGTTTATCTCTGGCATTGAGTTGCAGGCTGGAATCTAAATGAGGCATTTATTTTGTGATGGGAGAGTAATATGTCCCTGGCAGTCACTTACAGGACGGAATCTAATCTGGGGTGGGGGTGGGTTTCTGTAGAGAATACCAGATACCTGGAAGTGGGTTACAGGCTGGGGTCTGATCCCGAAGCTGGGGGGAGGATTATATCTAGAAAAGCAGAGATCTGAGAGCAAGGCTGGCATCCATTCAAGAGGTTTAATATCTAGAAAAGCAAATCTAGAGGACCAAGTTGCATTGAGTCGAATTGAGTGGTATGGGGGGGGGGGGTGATATTTTGAATAATACTGCAGTTCCCTGGGAGTGAGCTACAGACTAGAATCTAATTGAGGGGTTGGTTTGGCGAGGGGCTGGATGTGTATTAAATAACATATTCCTGGCCATGAGTTGCAGGGTGGAATCTAATGGAAGAGTTTGTCTGGGGGAGGGAGAGTGATTATGTACAGAATAACTTGTCCCTGGCAGTGAGACACAGAATGGAATCTAACCTCACAATGCAGGTAGATGATGTGGACACTTACCGATGGACAAACGCTGAAGGCTGGCCTCCGCCTGGATTTAACACACTGCGGCTCACTAAAGCAGTAACAAAGGAGGATGAAAGGGGAACAAGCTTCTGAACCATGTGGTCGTTTTGCGAGCTCTCCAGAACGAGCTGTGAACTGCCGTCAGCAGGAACAGCACGAACTCAGGGACAGTCTGGCTCGGGATGAAATGTTAGACTGCATATTCTGCCTGGCCGAGGGCTCCATTGTGTCTTGTGGGGCTGACCCATGGGAATCTAACGCTGGATGGGAATTCTGTGCTGACTGGCACGTTCTTCATCTGTGACAAATCTTCTTATGGATAGAAAAATATCCTGGCTGCTTGTTGCAATGCAATTGCTGCATCAGATTGTGCAGATATTTTCACTTAACCTATCTTGGCTGGTTTTCCCAGCACAGGTGGGTCCGTGAAAGTCCTTTCTGTTACTTATTCTGAGTATGTGGATATTGCCAGAAATGCTGGCCTTTTTGAACACTCCCAACAACGGATGGGCCAGTGAAGTATTGAACACATCAATGGTCTGGAATTATATAGAGTTTGTGTTGAGTAAGGAAGGTGGGTGTTCCTCGCTGCTGGGTTTTAATAACAGACTCCTGCTTCATTCCGACTGAGAAGGCCATAAAGTCCATCAAGTGTGGTACAGTGGTGCAATTAGTATGACTATAAGACATAGGAGCAGACTAAGGTCATTTAGTTCATGAAGTCTGCTCCGCTATTCCATGATGGCTGATTTGTTATCCTTTGCAACCCCGTTCTCCTGCCTTCTTCCCGTTACCTTTGTAGCTGGTCACTAACCAAGAACCTATCAACCTCTGCTTTAAATGTACGTCACAGCCATCTGTGGCAATGAACTCACTCTGGCTGAAGAAATCCTTCCTTATCTCTGTTCTAAATGGATGTTCCTCTAGTCTGAGGCTGTGCCCTCTGCTCCTAGACTCATCCACATCCATCTCCATCTGGCCCTTTCAGTAATCAATAGGTTTCAGTGAGATCCTTCCTTCTTTCTTCTAAACTCCAGCAAGTACAGACCCAGAGGCATCAAACGCTCCTCATACGTTAACCTGGAATTATTCTTATGAACTTCCTCTGGACCCTCTCCAATGTCAGCAATCTTTTCTCAGATAAGGGGATCACAACTGCTCACAATACTCCAAGTGTGGTCCGACCAATATCTTATAAAGCCTCAGCATTACATCCTTGCTTTTATATTTCAGTCCTCTGGAAATGAATTCTAGCATTGCATTCGCCTTCCTTACCATTGGCTCAATCTGCAAGTTAGCCTTTAAGGAATCCTGCACAAGGACTCCCATGTCTCTCTGTGCCTCTGATTTCTGAATTTTCTCCACATTTAGTAAAAAGTCTATGTCTTTATTCCTTTTTCCAAAATGCCCGATGATACAGTTCCCTGCACTGTATTCTATCTACTACTTCTTTGCCAAATCTCTCAATACATCTAAGTCCTTCTGCTTTCTTCTTGCTTCCTTAATATTACTTTGTATTGCCCACAAACTTGGCCATAAAGCTATTAATTCCATCATCTGAATAATTCGTATATAACGTGAAAAGTAGTAGTCCCAACCCCGAACCCTGTGGAACACCACTGGTTACCAGCAGCCAACGAGCAAAGGTCCCCTTTGTACCCACTCTTTGTCTCCTGCCAGTCAGCCAGTCTTCTCTCTATGCTAGTACCTTTCCTGTAATACCATGGGCTGCCGTCTTGTAAAGCAGCCTCACGTGAGGCACCTTGTCAAAGGCCTTCTGAAAATCCAAGTTCATTACACAGCACCTTATCCAAAATTGCCTTTCCCCTAGTAGGCTCAACCATAAGCTGCTTTAAAGAGCCATCTCATAGGCATTTTACAAATTCCCTCTTGTGGAATCCAGAATGAACTGTTATTTCCAAACTACCTGGAGATTGAAATCTCCCACTACTATTGTAACAGGGCCCTTTTTAAGTGTCTTTTCTATCTCCCATTGTAATTTGTACCCGACATCTTGGCTACTAATTGGAGGCCCATCAGGGTCTTTTTTTTAACCTTACAGTTTCTTAATCTTCCCCCAAGGATTCCACATCTTTGTGGGACAAACCAGAGAGTGGTAGCAGACGGTTGCCTCTCTGAGTGGAGGCCTGTGACTAGTGGAGTGCGGCAGAGACTGGTGCTGGATCCATTGTTGTTTGTCAACTATATCAATGATCTGGATGAAAATATGGTTAACTGGATCAGCAAGTTTTGGGATGACACCAAGACTGGGGGTATGGTGGACCGCGGGGAAGATTATCGGAGTGTGCAATGGAATCTAGAAAAGATGGAAAAATGGCAGGTGGAACTTAATGCAGACAAGGGTGAGGTGTTGCACTTTGGTAGGACCCAGCAGAGTAGGTCTTATACAGTGAACGGTAGAACAAAGGGATTGTAATTCATTGAAAATCGCATCATAAGTGGACAGGGTCATAAAGAAAGCTTTTGGCATGTTGGCCTTCATAAATCAAAGTATTGACTATAGATAGATAGATAGATACTTTATTCACCCCCAAGGGGAAGTTCAACATTTTTCCAGTGTCCCATACACTTATTGTAGCAAAACTAATTACATACAGTATTTAACTCAGTATAAATATGATATGCATCTAAAATCACCCTCCCAAAAATCATTAATAAATAGCTTTTAAAAAGTTCTATAGGAGGTGAGATGTCATGTTGAAGTTGTATAAGACATTGCTGAGGCCTAATTTGGAGTATTGTGTGCAGTTTTGGTCAGCTACCTACAGGAAAGTTGTAAATACAATTGAAAGAGTACAGAGAAAAGGTATGAGTAAGTTTTTGGAGTTATAAGGAAAGAATAAGTTAGGACTTGATTCCTTAGTTTGTAGAAGAATGAGGGGAGATTTGATAGAGATATACAAAGTTATGAAGGGTATAGATAGTGTAAATGCAAGCAGGCATTTCCTACTGAGGTTGAATGGACTCCAAGTAGAGGTCATGGATTAAAGGTGAAAGATAAAAAACTTGAGGGGAAGATAAGAGGAAATTTCTTCACTCTGAGGGTGGTGACAGTGTGGAATGAGCTGCCAGTGCAAGTGGTGATCATGAGCTTGATTTCAATATTTAAGCAAAGTTTGGATAGGTACATGGATGGTAAGGATATTGGAGGGTGATGGTCCAAGTACAGGTTGATAGGAGTAGGCAGTTTAAATGGCTCAGTATAGACTAGATGGGCTGGAGGGCCTGTTTCTGTGCTGTACTTATCTATGACTCTGTGACTATATCTTCCAATCCTGTGTCACCATTTTCTAAAGATTTGATTTAATATTTTTACCAACAGAGCCACGCCACCCTTCTGCCTTTTAAGCCTATCCTTTGGATATATGATGTCCCCTTGGATATTAAGCTCCTAACTACAATCAGTGATGCCCATTGTGTCTGCTGATCTCTAAGTGAACTTGGCCTTTTCTCCTTGGAGCGATGAAGGATGAGAGGGGACCTGATAGAGGTGTACAAGATAATGAGAGACATTGATTGTGTGGATAGTCAGAGGCTTTTCCCCAGGGCTGAAATCATCAATCTGCCTGTCCTTACAGCCCTTGAGATGATGGTTTGATCCTGGTCACGCAGGGTTAATGTGGAAAGACAATCAGTTAATAATTCAGTCAAGCATCCTTCGTTTGATGAACACTGGAATAGTAAAGTTCAGGAACAGGCCCTTCGGCCCATCAAGTCTGTGCTGAAAGTGGTGCTGAATTAAACTAAATTACTTCTGCCTGCGCATGATCCACGTCCCTCTGTTCCCTGTATATCCCATGTGCCTATTCAATGGCACTATCATATCTGGCTCCACCACCGTAGGCAGTACATACGAGGCGCTCACCACCCTCTATAAAACTCACTCCGTGTACCTCCTTTAAACTTTCCCCCTTTCACTTCTAAGCTACTCCTCCAGTGTTTGACATTTTAACCCTGGGAAAAGACTCAGACTGCCTACCTTATCTACGCCTCTCATAATTTTATAAACTGTTATAAGTTCTCCCCTCAGCCTCCAGCGTTCCAGAGCAAACAGTCCAAGTTTGTTCAACCTCTCCCAATAGCACATGCTCTCTGATCCAGGCGGCATCCTGGTGACAGCCTTCTGCACCCTCCCCAGAACCTTCACATCCTCCCCGTAACAGGGTGACCGGAACTGCACACAATACTTCAAGTTGACTGTTCCTTTCCCCACAGATGCTGACTGGCATGCTGAGTGTTTCCAGCGTCTTCTGTTTTTATTTCAGCTTTCCAGCATCTGCAGTTATGTTTTGATTTTCCCTTCTCCTCAGTCGCCACGGATGAAGTGAAGTGTGTGTGTGGGGGGGGGGGGGGGGGAAGGGGAACGACAAGTTAAGCAGGGACAGATGGACATGCTCGACCAAGCTTGTAGAATCCTTTGAAGAAATAAGGTACTTGGATCAGAGGGATACAGTGGATGTGGTTTATACGGAGTTTGAAAAAGACACCACAAAAGAGACTTAAAATCAAGAGACCAGCAGGAAAGGCTGTGTGACCACACAATTAGAGAAAAGGAACTGAAGGAATGGCTTGGGAGGTCAAAAGGAATATCCTGGATTGAAGTGGTTTATCTTTCTATACTGGATCTATGCTGAAACTAGTCCAAAGGACTGAAATAGTCTTCCTTGAGGAATTTAGACCATAAGACATCGGAGTAGAATTAGGCCATTTGCCCCACTGAGTGTATCATGCCAGCCCTTCATGGCTCATTTAGTTCCCCTCTCAACCCCATTCTCTTGCTTTCTTTCCATAACCTTTGACCCCCCTTTACAAATCATGAACCATCAACCTCCGTTTTATATATACACAATGACCACTTCCACATTCTGTGGCAATGAATTCCACAGATTCACCACCCTCTGGCTAAAGAAATTCCTCGCCATCTCTGTTCTAAAGGACCGGCCTTGTATTCTGAGGCTGCACCGCCGGACCTGGAGTTTCCAAGTATTTGAAACCTCCCCTGCACACCCAGTCTATCACTCAATAGTTTTCAATGAGATCCCCTCTCATTCTTCTAAGCTCCAGTGAGTACAGGCTCTGAGCCATCAAGTGCTTTCCATATGTTAACCCTTTCATTTCCAGGATTGTCCTCGTCCACCTCCTTTGGACCCACTGAAATTCCAGCACATTCTTTCTTACACCTGGCCTGTTATGGAAACAGCAAAGTGCATGAATGGCAAGGTCTACAGAAAGTGGTGGATGCAACTCAGTTTATCACAGGAAAACCCTCCCCACTGTGGAGCACACTTCCAAGGAGCATTGCCACAAGACAGCAGCATCCCTCGTTAAACTACGAGATCTAGGTGTCCTTGTTCATCAGACACTGAAAGTAAGCATGCAGATACAGCAGGCAGTGAAGAAAGCTAATGGCATGTTGGCCTTCATAACAAGAGGAATTGAGTATAGGAGCAAAGAGATCCTTCTGCAGTTGTACAGGGCCCTGTGAGACCACACCTGGAGTATTGTGTGCAGTTTTGGTCTCCAAATTTGAGGAAGGACATTCTTGCTATTGAGGGAGTGCAGCGTAGGTTCACAATGTTAATTCCTGGAATGGCGGGACTGTCATATGTTGAAAGATTGGAGCGACTGGGATTTAGAAGGATGAGAGGGGATCTGATTGAAATATCTAAGATTATTAAGGGATTGAACACGCTAGAGGCAGAAAACATGTTCCCGATGTTGGGGGTGTCCAGAACCAGACGCCTCAGTTTAAGACTAAGGGGTAGGCCATTTAGAACGGAGTTGAGGAAAAACTTTTTCACCCAGAGAGTTGTGGATCTGTGGAATGCTCTGCCTCAGAAGGCAGTGGAGGCCAATCCTCTGGATGCCTTCAAGGAAGAGTTAGATACAGCTCTTAAAGATAGCGGAGTCAAGGGATATGGGGAGAAGGCAGGAACAGGGTACTGATTGTGGATGATCAGCCGTGGTCACATTGAATGGTGGTGCTGGCTCGGACGGCCGAATGGCCTACTCCTGCACCTATTGGCTATTGTCTATTGTCAAGGGAGCCCGCCATCCCGTCAATGCGTTCTTCTCGCTAGTACTATCAGAAAGGAAGTACAGGAGCCATAGGTCCTGCCCCATCAGGGTCAGGAACAGACTTTACCCTGCAACCATCAGGCTCCTGAACCAGCGTGGAGAACCCCAACACGATACTGTACTGGTCCCACAACCTATGAACTCACTGCCGAGGACTCTACAACCCCTGTTCTCCATATTGTATAGTTGTTTATTTGTTTGGTTGTTTACTTCATTTGCATTATTTGTCTTCTTTTTGTGGAGTTGGAACTGCACTGTCAGCCTGTTTCATCCACTTCAGCCCCGATCTACCCTCCATACCAAACCCCTAAATGGAAATATATCAACTATTCCCTCACCATTGCTGGGTCTAACTCATGGAGTTATAGGGAGAAACTGCAAGGAAACAGGCCATTCGGTCCTCTAGTCCATACTAGATACAAACAGGAATTTACACTCATCTGACATTAATCCCATTTTTATTCTCCCTACAGTCACATCACCTTGCCCCAGGTTCTAGACCCACAACCACTACTATCTAGAATGGCAGATACCTGGGAACACCACGTGGAAATCCCCCTCCAAGTCACTCACCATCCTAACTTGGAAACACATTGCCGTTCCTTCATCGTCGCTGGGTCAGAATCATGGAATTCCCTCCCTAACAGCACTGTGGGTGTCCCTACACCTCAGGGACTGCAGCAGTTCAAGAAGGCAGCTCATCACCGCCTTCTCAAGGGCAACTAGGGATGGGCAATAAATGCTGGCATAGCTGGCAATGCCCTCGTCCCATAAATGAATAAATAAATAAAATTCTACCACTTCATCTACAACCTAGGGGCAATTTAACTCACTTACCTCCCTGTCTTGGGTACCTGGGAGGAAAGCAGAGCACCTGGTGAAAAACCAGGCAGTCACAGCATTCAGTCCCACTTTGGGCACTGTCTGTGTGGAGTCTGCACGTTCCCCCTATGACTGTGTGGGTTTTGGCTGGGTGCTCCCACTTGCTCCCACATCCCATAGGCAGGGAGTCTGGTGGCTTAAATTGGTTCTAGCATAAGTTAGGTGGACAGTTTATAGGTGAGACCAGTGCTGTGTTATGTTTAGGGTTGTTTTAAGGAATAAAAGTGAAATGTTTTAATGAGTTAAAGGCCCTGGTGATGTCCCAAAGCGAAGGATGATTGTGGGAATACAGGAAGTATGGCACAGCAAGCTCCCATAAGCAGCAATGTACAGATGTCTGGGCCATCAGCTTTGATAAGGGAATGAATGTTATTCCACTGGGGACAGTCCCTGCACTTGTGGGAGGAGTGGTGATGGGACTTTGCTCTACTCCTGTGTACAGTACCGAACAAGATGGACGGGTCCTTGAGCTCAGCATGTCACTTGTAAAATCGCACCACCACGAAGGCACAAAGTTGTAGAAGATCATTCGTTCCTTGTGTGCCGTGTCGTATGACCTAGGTGATCATGGCCTTTCCATCACCAAGATTGTTCTTGGCAAATTTTACTACAGAAGTGGTTTGCTGTGGCCTTCTTCTGGGCCGTGTCTTTACAAGATGGGTGGCCCCAGCCAGTATCAATACCCTTCAGAAAATCACTGCCTGGCATCAGTGGTCACATAACCAGCTACACCGGCTGCTCGTACGACCATCCACCACCTGCTCCCACGGGTTCACGTGACCCTGATCAGGGGGCTAAGCAGGTGCTACACCTTGCCCAGGGGTGACCCGAAGACTAGTGGAGGGAAGGAGCACCTTGCTAGAGACATTTCTCCACCCTGCACCCTGTAGAGGACAGGGATGTATAAAACAAAACCATTCTCTTCCCTTAACCCTTTAATGAATGTGTTAATGTAGGCAGACCGTTTACTGGCTCTGGGCCTGTACTTGCTGAGGTCTATGAGAATAAGGAAGGATTTTATTGAAATCTATCAAGTATTGAAAGGCCTGTATAGAGTGGATGTCTCCTGTAGTGGTCCCAGTAGTCCAGGAACAGAGGGCACAGCCTCAGAATAAGAATAGGAGGTTGTCTCTGTAGAACAGAGCTGAGGAGGAATTTCTTTAGCTAGAGGGTGGTGAATCTGTGCCCGGTTGTGGATGCCAAGTAATTGGGTATTTTTAAAGCAGAGGTTGGTAATTCTTGATTAGTTTGGGTGTCAAACTTTACAGGGAGAAGGTAGGAGAGTGAGGTTGAGAGGGATAATAAATCAGCCATGATTGAATGGTGGAACAAACTTGATGGGCTGAATAGCCTAAATTTTGCTCCTATGTCTTATGGTTCTATTGTCTTTCCCATTACTGTTGTCTGAACTTTTGAAGCCAGGAATTCAGAGAAATTTGCTTTAACAAATTTGGAGAGTGTGACTCCAATTTTCCATCAATGCAACCCAACATTGCATGGTTAGGATAGACATGTCTCACCATCCCAGGCTGCCTTTGAAAGACTCACACTGTAGTGACCCAACCACAACCACATTCCTTAAGCCCCAAGGAGATTCCTAACCCTTTGTTTTAATTACTGTGATCTCAAGGAGCCCCAGTCTGCTGGGACACACCCTCAACATATCCTGTGCACTCATACTACCCGAAGGGGTTCTCCTGGTTACTTGCCAACTCAGTCTCCGAGGCTAGAGCAAGGGATTGTCGTGGGGTCTGCAGTTTGCAAGGGAGTCAGCTGGCGACAAACTGAGTTTCTTATTTGGGAGCAAACAGTGCCTTTGCACCCAAAATTACACTTGTTTGGAGTCATAGAGTCATACAGCATGGAAATAGACCATTTGGCCCATCCTGTGCATTCTGGCTAGTATGCAAACATTCATATTAATATGGAATAGTAGCATAAGCAGCTAGCATAATGCCCTGCAGGGTTGGTGGTAAAGGCAGCTATATTAAGAGCGCTTAAGAAAATCTTAGACAGACGCATACGTAGGTGATAGAACAATGGAGGGCTATGCAGGAGGGAAGGATTAGATTGATCTTAGAGTAGGTTAAAAGCTTGGCACAATATCATGGGCCGAGGGGCCTGTACTGTTCTGTAGTGCTCTATATGCTCTATCTAACACTTTACAACATCAGCGATCTGGGTTCAACTCCCGCTAATGTCTGCAAGGAGTTTGTACGTTCTCCCCGTGACTGCACAGTTTTCTCCAGCTGCTCCATTTCCCACCACATTCCAAAAACCTATGGATTAGGGCTAGTAAATTGTGGGCATGCTTTGTTGGCGACACTTGTGGCCTACCCCCGAGCACACCAGCAGGCTGTGTAGGTCGTTGACTTTAACAACACATTCACTGTATGATTCCCTGTAGACGTGAGAAACAAAGCTAACCTCTAAACTCATTTTATCCAATGTTCCAGCACTTGGTGCGTTAACTTAGATGTTTGTGAGACTCAGGTGTTCACCTAGATACTTCTAAATGCTGTCAGGGACTCTGCTCCTACCTCTCTCTCTCTGGCAGTGTGTTCCTGGTACTCACCCCTCGCTGGGTGAGAGAGGACCCCCTCAGATCTGCTCTGAGTCTCTTCCTCTTGACCCCAAATCTATGGCGTCTACATTAATGAAGTGAATGGATTTTTAGTAAGGTGTTTGATGAAGTTCCCCATGGTGGGCTCATTCAGAAAGTCAGGGGGCATGAGATCCAGGAAAACATGGCTGTGTGTATTGAGAACTAGCCACCCATTGAAGGCAGAGGGCGGTTGTAGATGGACCATATTCTGCCTGGGGTTCGGTGACCCGCGATGTTCCACAGGGATCTGTTCTGGGACTCCTGCTCTGTGTAATTTTTTTCAACAGACCTGGCTGAGGAAGTTGAAGGGTGGATTATTAAGTTTGCAGATGAAACAAAGGTTGAGGGAGTAATAGGGAGTGCAGTGTTGTAGGTTACAACGGGACATTGGCAGGATGCAGAGCTGGGCTGGAAAGTGGCAGATAGATTTCGATCCAGAAAAGTGTGAAGAGATTCACTTTGGAAGGTCGAATTTGAAGGCAGGAAACAGAGTTAATAGCAGGATTCTTTGTAGTGAGGAGGAATGGAGGGATTTTGGGTCTACATTTATAGATCCCTCAAAGTTGCTGTTCAAGTTGATGGGGTTGTTAAGACGGTGTATGATGTGTTGGCCCTCATTAGCTGGGGGATTAAGCTCAGGAGCCATGAGGTAATATTATAGCTCTATAAAACCCTGGTTAGACCACACGTTGAAAATTGTGTTCATTTCTGGTCACCACATTATAGGAAGGATGTGGAAGCTTTAGAAAGGATGCAGAGGAGATTTACCAGAATTCTGACCTGGATTAGAGAGCATGTTTTCAGAGGAAAGTTTGAGCAAGCTAGGTGTTTTGTTCTTGGAGCAGAGGAGGATGGGAGGTGATGTGATAGAGGTGCATAAGATGATAAAGTAGGTAACCAACACCTTTTTTACCCAGGGCAGCAATGACTAATACCGGACGGCATATTTTAAGGTAATTGGAAAGCATAGGGGGATGTGAGATGTACATTTTTTTTATGCAGAGACTGGTGATTATGTGGAACGCTCTGCCAGGGGTGGTGATAGAAGCAGGTACATTCGGGGTATTTAAGAGACTTTTGGATAGGCACATGGATGACAGGAAATGGAGGGTAATAGGTGAGTGAAGGGTGAAATTATATTTAGAGTAGGTTAAACAGTCAGCACAACATTGTGGGCCTATACTGTACTTTACTGTTCTACATTTGATGGTCTATAATCCTTTGATAAAAGAGAAATAGTGAAAAAATGAAAAAATGGAATATTCAGCAAGCCAGGCAACATCTGTGGAGAGAGTAGCAGGGTTGACTGTTCAGCCCCTTATTCAACTAACCCTGTATCTTCAGCAGATACAATCAAGCTGGATGAACTCAGCAGGTCGGGCAGCATCCGTGGAAACGAGCAGTCAATGTTTCAGGCCGAGACCCTTCGCTAGGACTGAAGAAGGAGGGGGTCAGGGGCCCTATAAAGAAGGTGGGGGGAGTGGGGGAAGGAGCCAGATGAAAAACCAATCAGAGGAAAGATCAAGGGGTGGGGGAGGGGAAGCAGGGAGGGGATAGGCAGGAGAGGTGAAGGAGGAATCTAAGGGGAAAGTACTATGGGTATTAGAAGAAGGCAGAGTCACGAGAGAAGTGATAGGCAGCCAGAAGAGGAGACAGAGTGAAAGTGGGATGGGGGAAGAGAGAGGGAGGGAATTACCGGAAGTTGGAGAATTCGATGTTCACCCAAATTGTTTGTATGTGTTGATTTGACCACAGCATCTGCAGTATGCTTCGTGGTTCCTGTATCTTCAGAGTTACTGTCTGGTGCTGGGTATTTCTGCACTACCACTTGTTATTTCTTGCCACAGACACCTGTGGAGACAATGTTATTGGGTGTATTTAAGGCAGAGTTTGATAGGCTCCTGATTGGTAAAGGAGTTACAGGGGTAAGGTGCAGGAATTGTGTCGGTGAAAGAAATCGCCTATGATTCAAGGTGGAACAGACTCGTTGGGTCAAATGGCCTAATCCTGCTCCTATATCTTAGGGTTTATTTTCTGAGATCAGGACTTCAATTTTAAAATAAATTTCGAGATGCATTTGTGCTTATGTGATTAATAAGACTGAAAACAACTTTACCATGCCAAAAAAACCCCTCAAATCAGGTGGCAGAACATTTGCTTTGACTAACACCAGTATAAATGGCTGAAAAAGATTTTCAAGTAATTTTCTGAAATCCAAGATGGCGCTGGTAACCCACAGCAATGTTTTGTGGGCAGTTCACAAAGTTACTATATCTGCTTCTGAACTGCGATCACTGCTGTCCAGCAGTCTGTAAGTTCCCTTTAGGGGATGTATTTTTGAATTGTCTGATGAACTGGTGTTTTTGTGATCTGCTGAGGGAATTGGATGAACTAGAATCTCAAGAATGCAGGTATGGCTGGGGTTGCCATCGCTGGGGGCGGGCACTCCATTGAGGCCAAACAGTGGAAGACAAGATTAAAATTGTCAATGCTAAGAGTGGGGAACAAACAGGTGTTTAGCTTGTTTGCTTGCTCTCTCTCTCTCTCTCTCTCTTTCTTCTCACTTCTACCATCTGGTGGGAGGTGTAAGAGCCTTGGGCTCCCCCATTGCCAGGTTCAGGAACAGTTGTAACCCTGTGGGCTTCGGACTCCTGGACCGATTTCACTTGCCGCAACGCTGAAAAGGCCCCACAGCCCGTGGTCAGTTTTGGAGACTCTTCAGTTCATGATTTGTGTGCTATTTGTTTACTTTTTATTTACTATTTGCGCAGTTTGTCCTCTTTTGCAAATTGAACGTGCAGTGGGTTTTGTTGTGTGTGGTTTTTTGTGCATGCTATTGCGTTTCTTTGTTTGAGGCTGCCTGCAAGAAGGTGAATCTCAAAGTTGTATATGGCACATATACTTTGATAATAAAATTTGGACTTTGAATGTTGAAACTTGTTTCTTGAGATGTTACTCAGCTTTCCAAAATAATGTTAAAGCTTTTCAAAATGCAAAAGAATTTACACATTCCTATTAGCATACTTGATTCTGAAAGATCAATTTAAACTTTGAATCCTCCTTGTAGAGATCCTATAACCAATGATTAATTCACAGGGCAAGGGCTAGAGGGTAGCTTAATGGGTCAGACTAGGTTCCAGCACAGTGCTCCAGAGACAGCACAAAACAGTGCAGAACCCGAGCAACGCACGATAAGTCTGGAGCAACTTAGTAGGTCAGGCAGCATCTACAGAGGCCCTCTTCCTTTCCAGTCCTAATGAAGGGTCTTGGCCTGAAATGCAGACTGTTTATACTCCCCTATAGATGCTGTTAAATTCCTCCAGCATTTGTATTGTGTTCCTCTAGATTTCCAGCATCTGCAGGATCTCTCTGTCTGTCTGTCTGTCTCTCTCTCTGTCTCGCTTTCTCTCTGTCTTCTGTCTCTTTTTTTCTCTCTGTCTCTCTCCATCTGTCTATCCCTCTCTCTCTTCTCTCTGTCATTCTCTCCACTCTCTTTCTCTATCTAGTTCACTCTGCAGTTCTCTCTGTCTCTCTCTTTAGCTTTCCCTATCTCTTTCTCCATCTCTCTCTTTCTCTCCCTCTTACCATCTATCTCTCACAACACACCCTCTTTACTCAAGCTTCTGGTCAGATGTCCTAACATGTTTGATAGCCATCGTTCACTTTTTCCTTATGAGGAAAGTTTAGTAATCATGTATTTTTTTTCCCTTTAACAGCTGCACGATACATTCATTAAAATGAAATCGGAGTAATTGAAGCTTCTCTGGTATCTCGGTCCATTATTTGGACTAAACATAGAGCCAACAATTCAACATCACGTTCAACATCTGGCAATCTCCCTGCTGAGGCCTGGCCTGTGGTGTGGTTAAGGCTTCTCATCCCTTCGGTATTGCTCACTGAGCATTTTTCAGAATATTCCTGGCTGATGCTCCATCTGAACGTGAGTTTTTGTTGGGCACATTTTTCCAATTGTTCAGTTTAATGTAGAAAATGCGCCTTTCACAAACTGTGGTGGCAAGAGTTTTAAGTTTAACCACATGAGACAGGGTGAGGAATATGGAGCCAAGGAACTTTGGTTTCCCGCGACAGGAAGTGGGGCACCACAGTAGGACAACCTGACGGCCTGCCATTTCGTCTTGGTGAGCCCAGTGCCGTGCCACTGCTGTGTGGTAGGGTTCATCTCTCCACATCTCATGTCATTGGCTCCACCAGCTGTCACTCCCATCAGAGACTTCAGACAGCAAGAAGAGGCTGAAGAAATTTGGCATGTTTCTCTCCAACCCCCAACCCCCCCCCCCCCCACCAACTTTTATCAGTGTACCACAGAAAGCATCCTATCCAATAGCTCCACAGCTTGGTTTATCAACTGGTCTGCCTGGGACTGCACCTCAGAAACCAGCCTGTCCTCTGTGAACTGTCTATACCTCACTGCCACGTAAAACAGCCAGCACCATCAAAGCCCCCACCCCCCGGACAGTCTCACTTCGCCCCTGTCCCTGTCGTCAGAAGCTAAAAAAACCTGAAACCATGTCCTACCAGCTTTCAGCCCACTATTGCAATAGTGAGCACCCTTTAGCTTGATAAGATGGCCTGACATCACAACCTACCTCACAAAGGCCTTCTACCCAACTGACTACCCGCACTGCACTTTCTCTATAACTGTTACACTTAATCCTGCATTTTGTTATTGTTTTGCCTTACTTCAGTATGCTTTTGTAATTAATTGATCTGTAAGCAAGACAAGTTTTTCACTGTACCTCAGTAAATATGACTATGATAAACCAATATAAGTTGAAGAGCACTATTTCGTCAGAGGCACCGCGTTTCCAGCGAGATGCTAAACTGGGGCCTTATCCTCTCCCTCGGGATCAAAAATCCTCCAGGAAACATCATATCATTCAATGTTTGTTGACAGTACTAACACAAGTAATCCACACTTTACAGGCAGTCCCTTCAGCCCATCACAATCCTACCCACAATCAAGAGAAACGTATATTATCTCACTGCAGTTTGTGAGGGCTTGTTCTGAACAAACGTGTGGATTCTTGGTTCATGGGTAGGAAGAATTTAGAAGGATTTTGGTCACTGCAGGCAAATGGGACTAGAAGGCATCTTGGTCAGTAAGGGCCAGTTGGGCTGAAGGGCCTGTTTCTGCAACTAATGACTCTGCGACTCCAAATTGGGGGCAGTGAAGGGCAATGAGAGGTCATATCTTCTAGGGCTCTGGCAGTAGAATGACAAGCATGTCCTAATACCAAAAAAAATTATATAAATAAAATAAGTTCTTCTTTTAATAAGACCAGAAAATTGTAAGAATCGCAAGGGAAGTAAGACAAAATATATCTTTAAATCACCTTTGGTCTACTGAGTCCATGTAGGTGAATGGGATAAGTGCAGATAGGTACCAGATAGTTGGGATGGAGTTGCTAGGATATGATTCCACAGGACATTCTTTCTTCCCCAAAATTGGACTGTTTACCATTTGGTGAAAATTGAGAAACCTGGACAAATTTGAAGCTCAGAATAGGTTGAAGAGAAAAGGCTAACTATGTACAATTTCAGAACAAAGCCCTGTATTTATGAGTTTCATATTTTGTAGGAAATAAATGCTAAGGAAAAGTAAGTCTAGACTGTATCGGGAAAGAGAATTTTGGATCATTCAAATACCTGTCAATGTTCAAAGTAAATTTGTAATCAAAGCAAGTATATGTCACCATATAACTACCCCAAGATTCATTTTCTTGTAGACATTTATAGGAAAATAAAGAGATACAATAGAATTTATGAATAACTATACAAAGATTGACAAATAACCAATGTGCAAAGGAAGACAAACTCTGCAAATAAAAAATAATATTAAAAACAGGAGTTGTAAAGAGTCCTTGAAAGTGAGTCTGTAGGTTGTGGAATCAGTTCAGAGTTTAGGTGAGTGAAGTTATCCACACTGGTTCAGGAGCCTGATGGTTGTGGGGTAATAACTGTTCCTGAACCTGGTGGTGTGGGATCTGAGACTCATTGAGGTGAGTGAAGTTATCCACACTGGTTCAGGAGCCTGATGGTTGTAGGGTAATAACTGTTCCTGAACCTGGTGGTGTGGGATCTGAGACTCATTGAGGTGAGTGAAGTTATCCACACTGGTTCAGGAGCCTGATGGTTGTAGGGTAATAACTGTTCCTGAACCTGGTGGTGTGGGATCTGAGACTCATTGAGGTGAGTGAAGTTATCCACACTGGTTCAGGAGCCTGATGGTTGTAGGGTAATAACTGTTCCTGAACCTGGTGGTGTGGGACCCAAGGCCTCTGTATCTCTTGTCCAATGGTAGTAGTGAGAAGAGGGCGTGACCAGTTCAGTTCCCTCTTAGATGTTGTTACTGCTCCTGCCTCCATCTCCTCTGGCAACTCTTTCCAGATACCATCTACTCAGCCTGTGAAAAGTTTACCTCAGATCAACTTTACACCTTCTCCCTTTTGTCTTCAACCTATGCCGTCTGAGCTTAGACACCCGTACCATGGGAAAAACACTGGGTCTCTAGTCTGTTATAGTTTTATATACGTCTGGTCTGTCACCTCTCAGCTTCCTTCACTCCAGGAAATGACATGTCATGAAGGAGAGGGAGGAGCTGGGAGAAGGGAGGAAGCAAAGGTGAATTTGAAGGATGCATCAGTGGATGAAACATCTCAAAATTACCACCGGACGTGGTGGTTGGAAATGTGGGAAGCAAACTTATTCTTCACAATAGAGATAAACGGCCCGTGGACAGAGGGATCTTGGGGTCCAAGTCCATAAATCCCTCAAAGTTGTTGTGCAAGTTGATAGTATTTAAGAAGATGTATAGTGCGCATGGTGGGTTCAAGAGCCACAAGTTAATATCCATTTCTGCCCTGGGGAAAGGTTAGAGTGTACTGTACATGGACAGAATGTGGGGGAGGCAGCCTCAGAATATAGAAGGATACCCCTTTAGAAAAGAGGCAAAGAGCAATTCCTTTAGGTGGAAGGTGGTGAACCTGCAGAATTCATTGCCATAGACAGCTGTGGAGGTCAAGTCAATGGGTATGCTTAAAACAGAGGCCACTAGGTTCTTGATTAACACGTACAAACAAGCTGGATGAACTCAACAGGTCGGGCAGCATCCGTTGAAGTGAGTAGTCAACGTTTCGGGCCGAGCATCTGCACTGTACTTTGTGGTTAGGTTCTTGATTAATTAGGGCATCAAAGGGTAACGGGAAAAGACAGGGGAATGGGGTTGAGAGGGATAATAAATGAACCACAAAAGATGGAATGTTGGAACAGAATGATGGGCCAAATGGCCTAATTCTACTCCTATGTCTTATGGTACTACTGGTATGTTGACTCAGACCTAGCGGGGCCGGTGTCGGGCAAAATGTCTTATAGCCTTATAGTTTTATGGTGATATTGCAGCTCTATAAAACTCTAGTTAGACCATACATTTGGAGCATTGTGTTCAGTTTTAGCTGTTTATTGTAGGAAGGATGTGGGTGCTTCAGGGACGGTGCAGTGGAGATTCATCACGACACTGCCTAGATTCGAGAGCATGCCTTATGGGGATGGGCTAAGCGAGCTGGGGCTTTTCTCTGCAGCAAAGCTGGGTAAGAGGTGACTTGGTAGAGGTGTACAAGATGATAAGAGGAATAAGTAGGGTGGATAACCAGCTCCTTTTCACCACAGAAGCAATGGCTAATATGAAAGGGCACATTGTTAAGGTGAATGGAGGAAAATATAGGGAGGTAGTTTTCTGTTACACAGAGAATCTTTAGTGTGTAGAATGTATTGCTGAGGGTGTGATGGGGCAGATACATTAGGGGTATTTAAGAGATTCTTGGGCACATGGATGCTAGAAAGATGGAGAGCTATCTGGGAGGGAAGGTTAGATTATCTTAAAAGGTTGGCATAACAGTGTGGGCCAAAGGGCCTGTACTGCACTGTACTGTTCTCTGTTCTGTGTTGCGTGTACACTGGCAAAACCACGAGAGGTGTTGCCAGCCCAGGCACTGCAGAGCCTCGAACACTTGATGGAAAAGTGCTGACAATATTCAGCAAAACAAAAGATGATAATAACAATTGCTCCAGTGGCTGAAGGAATGTGGTGGTGAGTCGGCCTGATTTGTGGGATATCATTCTTCCTTTGGAGAATTTGATCGTTAATTCGGATGTGGTCTGTACTTGCCCAAGCTAATTCCCAACACATTCACATATGGAGCCCTTTTGTGTTGAAGCCTGCATTACTCTCCAATGAAGTACACATCTGATCTCCACATTCTCTGCCAACTGTTCTTACTACAGGAGCACCTTAGACTATACACCTCTACAGAATCATGGAACAACTACAATCCATCTATACAAGCCACACTAAGAAGCACCAAAGACACCCCAAAGGGGGTAAAAATTGACTCTGGAGGTGGTGCGAGTGTGGAACGAGCTGCCCACTGAAGTGGTGGATGGAGATTTGATTGCAACACTTAAGAGAAGTTTAGATAAGTACATGGTTGGGAGGAGTATGAAGGGTTATGGTCCAGGTGTAGGTTGAGGGCATGAGGCAGAGTAAGAGCTTGGCACAGACTAGATGGGCTGAAGGGCCTATTTCTGTGCTGCCGTGATCTATGACTCTATTGAGAAGCAGAAGGAAGATCAGGGCAAGTGACTCAAACTACAAGGGAAGAGTTAGAGATCAAGGAGCATCATTGCACAGGTGATATAGAGAGACATTTTAGGGTGGGGATTCCAGAAATCAGGTTCCTGCCAACCTGTACACAAAAGTTTACCAATGCCAACCTTCATTACTCATGGCAGGGTAGGAGCACATTGATGCAGTTACCTAAGTTCCAGTTGAGGGTGCATTTGGAGTACAGTGTACATTCTGATCACCCTGTTATAGGGAAGACGTCGTGAAGCTGGAGGGTGTGCCGAAGAGATCTATGAGGATGCTACCGGACTGGAGGAATGAGGTTGACCACACTGGATCTTTATTCCCTGGAGTGTAGGAGATCTCGAAAAAGTTTATAAAATAATGAGACCATAAGACCACATACCAAAGGAGCAGAATTAGGCCATTCATCCGTTCCATCATGGCTGATCCTGGATCCCACTCAACCCCATACACCTGCCTTCTCGCCATATTCTTTGATGCCCTGACCGATCAGGAAATAATCAACTTCCACCTTAAATATCCCATGGACTTGGCCACCACCACAGTCTGTGGTAGAGCATTTCACAGAATCACTGCCCTCTGACCAAAAAAATTCCTCCCTACCTCTGTTCTAAAAGGTTGCCCCTCAATTTTGAGGCTGTGCCTCTAGCTCTGGGCTACCCCCATCATAGGAAATATTCTCTCCCCATCCACCTTATCTAGTCCTTTCAACATAGGGCCCCAAACTGTTGACAATACTCTAAGTTTGGCCTGACTTGTGTCTTATGAAGGCTCAGCATTATCTCCTTGCTTTTATATTCTATTCCCCTTGAAATAAATGCCAGCATTGCCTTTGCCTCCGTTACCACCGTCTCAACCTGTAAATTAACCTTCTGGGAGTCTTGCACAAGGATTCCTAAGTCCCTCTGTACCTCTGATGTTTGAACCTTCTCCCCATTTAGATAACAGTCTGTACTATTGTTCCTTTTACCAAAATGAATTTTCATACATGACTCAACACTGTATTCCATCTGCCACTTTTTTCCCCCATCCTTCCAATTTGTCTAAGTCCTGCTGCAATCGCATTGCTTCCTCAGCACTACCTACCCCTCCACCTATCTTTGTATCATCTGCAAACATTCCCATAAAGTCTTTATTCCATTTGTCTAGATCAATGACAAACAATGTGAAAAGTTGCAGTCCCAATACCGACCCCTGAGGAACACCACTAGTCACTGGCAGCCAACAAGAAAAGGCCTCTTTTATTCCCACTCACTGCCTTCTGCCTGTCAGCCATTCCTCTATCCATTCCAGTATATTTCCTGTAACGCCATAGGATTTTATCTTGTTAAGCGTGTTGTACGTGGGTAAGGTTGGACAGTCATGGTCTTTTCCTCAGGTTGGGGAATCAAACACTACAACAAGCAGACACAAGATAAGAGGAGAGAGATTTTAAAGAGACATAAGGGGTAACTGTATTACATGGAGGGCAGTGAGTACCTGGAATGAGCTACCAGAGGAAGTGGTCAAGATGGGTACAAGTTTAGCACCGAAGAGGCATTTGGATAGGTACATGGAGATAAGTGGTTTGGAGGGTTATAGGCCAAACGTGGGTGACTGGGACCATAGAACATGGAAAAGTACAGCACAGGGAAAGGCCCTTTGGCCAAACTAATTAAATTAGTAATCAAGGCCCTCCCAAACTAATCCCTTTTGCCTCCACCATCTTCCAACTGATCTGCATTGCTCTATGACTAAAATTAACTGCTTACAACATGTCAAAATCTGCCTCATTTCTTGTATGGTCTGTCCACAACAAACACGAATCCCTGTTGGCTATTCTCACCAAACTAGTCCAATCGCCTCCAAATAAGGGGACGTGTGTAAAATTCACGATTCTGATGCTGATTCTGAATGATGGCAAATGGTTCAACCACGATCTAACGGAATGGCAGAACAACTTGAGGGGCTGAGCACTCTTCTTCTCCGCTCACTCTTGACAAAGAGGAGACAAGGATGATGACAGTTCCTCCAGCAGACCCTGTATGATCAGATTCCCAATCCTGCCACCAAAGAGCCTAGAATCTAGTGTACCTGAAAAGGCAAATGATGCTTTAATGTTTTATTGCACCCCGCACCCCCCCAGCACTGCACAACAGAAGTAGCCTGGTTTCTTGTGCTCAGGGCTCTAGAGTGGAGCTTGAACCCAGGACCTCCTATCTCAGAGGTGACAGTAACCCTGAAATTCAAGCAACTGAGACGCCTATAAGCAAACAAATCTGGTTTGGAAAGAAAGTCTTGGTGGTGGTGACCACAAAACTCATAAAAACCCATCTGGTTCAATAAAGTCCTACACTTTATTGATAAAATAAGAGCAGGGATTAGCAGTTGGAATAACGCTGCTGCTGCAGTCGTGGAAACATAGCTGAGGGAAGGGCAAGGTCCAGGGAACATGAGTGAAGGGAACGCAAGTGAGAAGAGGGAATCACACTGATGATTAGGCAGAACATATTGGGAGTAGTTGTTCTTGATGACATGGGTAGACATTAGAAATAAAGGCAGGGTATCCTAGGAGGCAGTCATTTTAATTCCACCCCATTCCCACACTGGCTGGCTGTCCTTGGCCTCCTCCACTGCCAAATTGAAGCTATAGAAACTAGAGGACCAACACTTCATTTTAAATCTGGGCTGTCTCCAAACTGAACATTGAATTCTCAAACTTCTGGTAACCACACCCTCTGTCTCTCAACCGCTTTCTCCTCCTGGAAAGAATTATGTCCAGCTCTAAGTATTGTGTTCATTTCTGGGTGCCTCATTACAGGGACGATGTAGAAGTTTTGGAGAGGGTACGCAGGAGATTTTCCAGAGCGCTGCCTGGATTAGAAAGCATGTTTTATGAGGATAGATTGAGTGAGCTGGGGTTTTTCTCTTTAGAGCAAAGAAGAATGAGAGGCGGCTCATTAGAGGTGTATAAGATGATAAGAGGTATTGATAGGGTGGACAGCCAGCAAATTTTTCTCAGAGTGGAAATGGCGAATACCAAATGGAATAATTTTAAGGTGATTGGAGGAAAGTATAGGAGGGATGTCAGCAGTTTTTTTTTCGGGCACAGAGTGGTGGGTGTGTGGAACACTCTGCAAGGGGCAGTGGTAGAAGCAGATTATTCAGGGACATTTAAAAGACTCAGATATGCACAAAAATCAAAGTGAAATTAAGAGCTATGTGGGAGGGAGTTGGTAGATTGGTTTTGCAATAGGCTAAAGGTCAGCACTGTACAGAAAGGGCTGTACTGTTTTATGCTCTATGTTCTTGGATCCACCAACCTCCACCCTATCTCTTTCTCCCCTCCACTCCATCTCCCTTCACCCACACACTTCTCCCTCTGTTCCCATCAGCTCTCCCCACCCCCCTTATTTGGACCTTCCTCTCCTATCAAGTTCCATCACCTGCAGATCTTTGTCACCTCCACCCATCATCTACCAGCCTCTGCTGTTATTCCCACTCTCCCCTCCTCCATCTGCCCAACATTCCTCCTCACCTGGATCCACCTATCACTCACCAGATCCATTCCTAACCCTCACTTCTTTCTTCTGACTATCTCTCCTGTATCTTTCAGTCCAGGGGAAGAGCCTCAAAGCAAAATATAAACTTCATCAAAAGTATTTTATTTTTTCCTGTCCCCCATCCCCACCTCATCCTCCCCCATTAGGCTCCATCTGCTTGTCATCTCCTCGATCCATCTATCACCTACTGACACCCCTCTCTTCTTTATACCAATCATCTCCCCTCTCCAATCTCAGTCCTGATGCAGGGTTTCAAACTGAAAAAAATTGACAATTCCAATACCCAACTCTCTACAGATAATGCATTGCTCCAGATTCCGGCATCTGCAGTCTCTTACATCTCCCTGAGAATCAGTAGCTTGTCCATTGGGAAATGTGCTGCCAGAAGGGACAGTTAAATTCATTATCTTTCTGAGACATTTAGCCAGGCAATTAATTAGGCAAGACATAGGAGAATATGGACCTACTGCAGGCATATAGGAAAAGGGTCAGCATAAACCTGCTGGGCCGAAGGGACCATTTCTATGCTGTACAACTCTACGCTCAGTGGCCACTTTATCAGGTGGCTCCTGTACCCAATAAATTGGCTCTGGGTGTATGTTCCTTGTCTTCTGCTGTTGTAGCCCACCCACTTCAAGGTTTGACGTGTTGTGAGCTCAGAGATTTTCTCCTGCACACCACTGCACTGTTGTAACATGTGGTTATTTGAGTTACTGTTGTTTTCCTGTCAGCTTGAACCCGTCTGGCCATTCTTCTCTGACCTCTCTCATTAACAAGCTGTTTTCACTAACAGAACTGCTACTCCCTGGATGCTTTTTTTGTTTTTCACACCATTCTCTTTAAACTCTAGAGACTGCTGTGTGTGAAAATCCCAGGAACTCAACAGCTTCGGAAACACTCAAACCACCCCATCTGGCACCAGCAATCATTCCATGGTCAAAGCAACTTGGTTCACATTTCTTCCCCCTTCTGATGGTTGCTCTGACAAACAACTGCAGCCCTTGTCCATGCCATGTCTGCATACCTTTATGCTTTGAGTTGCTGCCACATGAGTGGCTGAATAGATATTTGCATTAACGTGCAGATGTACAGATGTACCTACTGAAGTGGCCACTGAGTGTACAACACTTCATGTTGGTACTAATGTCTGTGGAGAATCAAAGGGTTCCAATTCACCCCTAAGCCATCGTTAATCCATACCTCTCCATCGCTGTTTATGGTCTTTGGTATAACAGGCTGGCTAAAAGCATCACTCGACACTTTGACAGCCTGTGACTGAAAAGTGCTCTACAAATTATAAACACAGGAAAGTCTGCAGACGCTGGAAATCCAAAGCAACACACTCAAAATGCTGGAGGAACTCAGCAGGACACACAGCAACTATGGAAATCAACAAATAGAGAAGGGTCTTGGCTTGAAATGTCGACTGTTTATTCTTTCCATGGATGCTGCTTAGGTGGTGAATCTTTGGAATTCATTGCCACAGACAGATGTGGAGGCCAAGTCATTGGGTACACAGTAGAGTCTACTTAATTGGGACACATCAAGATCAATACTTTTTGGCCCAATTAAGCAGCTGCCTCAATTAGCCAAAGTTTAAAGGAAATAATTTAAAAAGCTGTTAAAAAAAAAAGTTGACTGAGTAACAAATTATGTATTTGAGTTTGCTCACAAGAAAATGAATCTCAGGGTTGTATATGGTGACATATAACCATATATGTATGATTATTATCAAAGTATGTGTACTTTGATAATAAATTTACTTTGGACTTTGAATTTGAGTGAAATTAGAACACTACTAGTGTACAGTACTATAAAACTGAGTATTAGTTTCTAATAGTTACCAACAGAGGCATTTATCCAGTGTACGCTGCTGTGTTCTTTTGACTAAAAATGAACAAATTCAGCGCAGACACCTTGTGCAAATAAAGGACAGCATTCATAGGATGTTGTCGACGATTGTGCCCTCCAAATCTTCATATTCATTACATCATTCAAGATGATTGTCGATACCTTCAAGTTCTTTGTAGTTCGTAACTTGTTGAAGTAGTGAAATGGTTTTATTTTCCCACTCAGCCGTTTCTGGCAACTCCAGCCCTCAATGTTTGAAGGTGCAGTTAACAAAACAGTTCGGAATTGTCTTTCTGCTTATTTCTTGTCAATTATCAGTGGCAAAAACATCACTGCTTTTTGTACACAAATGAACACAACTAACACTAGTAAGAAACTGCTTGACAATGGTCTCCCGTCCTAATTAAGTGGCATAGTGTCCCAAATAAGCAAAAGGAATCCCAGCTATTTTCTTGGTTAGGTTTGGTAGCCACCAACCTGGTGGCATGAATATCGATTTCTCTGTCTGGTAACAAAAAAATTCCCCTCCCCTCTTCTTCTATTCCCCACTTTGGCCTTTTATCTCATTTCATCAGCCTATCACCTCCCCCTAGTGCCCCTCCTGCTTCCATTTCTTCTATGGTCAACTCTTCTCTCCTATCAGATACCTTCATCTCCAGCCCTTTACCATTCCCACCCACCTGGCTTCACCTATCACCTTCTAGATATCCCTTTTCCCTTCCCTTTCCCCAAACTTATATCCTGGCATCTTCTCCTTTCCTTTCCAGTCCTGAAGAAGGGTCTCAGCCTGAAACATCTGCAGGTTTGTTCACTTCTCTGATGCTGAGTTTCACCCCCAATCTGCAGAATTTCTTGTGTTTATGATTTGTTGTTTTGCAAGAATTGTCCCGAATAAGTGGCTGTCCCAATTAACTGGTGGCCCAACTAACCAGAAGCCATTGTATTTAAAGCAGAACTTGATAGGTTCTTAATAAGTAAGGCTGTCAAAGGTGACAGGAGAAGGCAGAAGCATGGGGTTGAGAGGGAAAATAAAGCAGCCATGACTGATGATGGAGCAGACTCAATGAGCTGAAGGGCTTAATTTTGCTCCTATGTCTTATGGCCCTATGAAATCAAGGGATTTGGGGTTAGTGCTGGAAAATGGTGCTGAGGTTGCATTGAATGGGGGAGCAGGAACGAGGGGTTAAACATGTTACTCCTATTATGATCTTTCTTGTGTGTCTATTGAATGTTTTGTTGAGGGTCAGTGGAGAGTTGACCCCAGTCAAGTTGTCTGATCAACATACACAAAATATTGGAGGAACTCAGCTGATCCAGGTGCATTTATTGAGGGGAATAAACAGTTGACATTTCGGGCTAAGACACTTCATCAGAATTGGAAAGGATGGGGTGGGGGAGAAGCTAGAATAAGAAAGTAGAGGATGGGGTGGAGCTGGTAGATGATAGATGAGACCAGGTAAGGAGAAAGGTGGGTGGATGGGGGGAGGAGAGGATGTGAGAAGCTGGGAGGTGATAGGTGGAAGAGGTAGAGAGTTGAGGAAGAAGGAATCTGGAAAGAAGAGATAGTAGAGTAAGGAGAAGGAGGAGAGGATAGAGAGGGAGGTGATGGGCAGTGGAGGAGAAGAGAAGGAGTCTGAGTTGCTCCAATATTTTGTGTGTTTTGCTCCAGATATCCAGAATTTGCAGAACTTGCTGTGTTTATGAAGTTGTGTGATCAAACAAGATTAACAGGACAGGACAAACAAAGAGAGAGAGTGAGTCTGACCAGAACAGGGTGATTGGGAGGTGGTAAGCATTAACATGTCGGAGTAGTGTCTAGTGAAAAAGACTGACTGCTTAAAAGTAATCCTAGAGATTAAAGAGTAGCTTTAGTTGTCACATACATTGAAACACTGACACATACAGTGACATGCGTCGTTTGTGTCAATGACCAAAACAGTCTGAGGGCCTTCGATCCAGTCTTACAGCACCAACATAGCATGCTCACAACTCACTAACCCTAACTTGTATGTCTTTGTAATGTGGGAGGAAACTGGAGCATCTGGAGGAAACAGGTGTGGTCACCATGACAACTTACAGATGCCCTACAGTCAGTGGCGGGATTCGAGCCCCAATTGCTGGCACTGTAAAGCATTGTGTTAGATGCCTCTTCACACCACACCACCCTCAGCCATTGGAAGGGGCAGGTTGGAGCATCCATATGCCATGGAGATACTTAATTCACTGAGCTGTAGCTTGGCTCTGAAGCTATGTACATGTGACAGGCCTCATGAGGCTTTGTCCTTTAGTCTTTTTATTTATTTTTGCATGATTTAATTTTATATATATATATATTCTTATTGTTATTGTATTGCATTATACTGCTGCCGCAAAACAACAAATTTCACGACGTTCAGTATGTCATTCAGTTCCCCCAGATGGATGTGAAAATAGCACTGACTCAACAAGGAAGTTTAACCTCTCCAGTCCATCGCCAAATCATCCCCCATCAGCATCCTGGCTTTCTGCACTGACCTGAAACCCAACCGTTCCAGACACAAGGGCACCAATCTGGCCGGGGATCTCACCTCCTAGCACCCTAAAGCCTTTCCTCCATCTAACATGGGCTCGTTGGGAGTGCGATGGAATACTCTCCACTTGTCTGGGGGGGGGGGAGGGGTGGCTCCAATGACTCTGAAGGAGCTCATATCCAGGATAAAACAGCCACGTGACGAGCTTCACAAGAGACTGCAGAGTCGTGGGCACAGCTCAGCACGTCGTCCTCTCCGTGGATTCTGTCTACTCTTCTCACTGGTTCAGTACTGCAGCCACCATAATGCAAGACACCACCCACCCTCTCCTCACCCCCCTCACTGGGCAGAAGTTACAAGCATCCGAAAACATATAGCACAGGACTGCGTAATGTACGGCCCCCTAGTATGATAAGATGTTCACTTGACCACCCAGTCCACCTTGTTATGGCCTCGTACTTCATAGCCTGCCTGCACTGCACTTTCTCTGTAAGTGTTACACTTTACTCTGCATTCTCTCCTTGCTTTCCCTTGTGCTATCTCAATGCACTGTGTCATGAAATGATCGGTATGGAAGGCCCTAGCTAGTTTTCCACTGTATCTTGCAACATGAGACAATAGTAAACCAATTTATTGAATTACCAATTTAATTTACCCTGACGGCAGTGTATACTGTCTACTCGTTCGTCCTTCCACCACTCTCCCTGCAAATCTCATCGTGGATGGGCTCAGTCAGTGTGGAAAAGGGCTGGGCTTCTGAGTATCTGGAGAAAGGAGGATTGTGTAGGAGAACGCTGTCGAAATGTTAGATCACCTACAATCCGCCATTCTCACACCACCTGGCTCACAACCAACTATTCAACCTTTAGGTGCCCCCACCCCACCAATACGGAAAGCACTTGAGCAGAACGAGGACTCACCAAACTCGCTGGCGCAGTAGTGCTCGAGAATGATGTCCACCTTCATCTCGTTGTCACACGGCGGGCAGACCTTTGAGACTGCAGAATGGGGAGAAGGATAAAGCAGTTTAGTTTTTTTGCACTGTTAACAGAAACAAGAACAGGAGTCACCCACTGGGATGCTCGACCCTGTTCTGGCATTCAATAACATCAAGATTGGTCCTATTCCCTCAAGCTCATTTTCCCATCGAGTCATAGAGTCCATCCCTGCACCTCAACAGACCCTTCAGCCCATCTAGCCCTTTCTGAACTGTTATTCTGCCTAGTCCCATTGACCCACACCTGAATGATAGCCCTCCATACCCATCCCTTCCACATAAACAAACCCATGTCTACCACTTTGTTTGCAGCTCATTCCACACTCACACTACCCTCTGAATGGAGAGATTTTCCCCTCAGGTTCCCCTTAAATATTTCACCTTTCACCCTTCTTAACCTATGCCCTCTAGTTCTAGTCTCAGCCAACCTTAGGGGAAAAAGCCTGCTTCTATTTACACTGCCTGTACCATTCATAATTTTGTACACCTCTATCGAATCTCCGTTCATTCTCCTGTGCTCCAGGGAATAGGGTCCTAACCTATTCAAACTTTCCCCGGAACTCAGGTCCTTGAGTCCTGGCAAAGTCCTTGTAAATTTCTTCTGATATCTTTCCTGCAAGTAGGTGATGCAATACTCCAAATCTGGCCTCAATAAGTTCTTATACAACTTTCACAATACAATATCTGAACTCCTGTACTCAGGTCAAAAGCTGTCTTTATGACCCTATCTACCTGTGACACAACTTTCAAGGGATCAAAGATCCATATATCCTAATGTCCAAGAAACAATTGACATTAGCTATATACAGAGACCTATGAGCTATGGTCCCTGAGTTGAGAAATCCAAGCACATCTAAACAATGATATTACTCCTAAACTCGGCCCTAATTGACTGTCCTGGGACAATCCACCAAGAGAAAGCCTCCTCCTGGCACCCACCTCACTAATGTCACCTGTCATTCTCCTAACCTCGAGGATGGCCTTCCTTCATTGGTCAACGTGCTCATTGTAGGAATTGATCTTATCTATCTACAATGAGCTGAGTCCAAGGTCACAGTCTTCCTCTGCTACCTGGATCTAATGCTCCATGTGTGGCCAAAGCAGTCTGCAACCTCAGTAAGACGTCATTGCTTTGTTGTGAATGCCCATACATGGAGATCTTTCCTTGGTACTATTGGCTCTGCCTACGAAAGGCACTGTCTCAAGATGGTAAGATCCATCACCAAGATCCCAACCATCCAGGCCATGTCATCTTCTTGCAGATACCCTCAGGCAGGAGGTACAGCAGCAAGAAGTTACCCACCACCAGGTTGAAGACCAGTGACATCCCCTTAACCATTTCTTTCATGAACCAAACTGCACAATCCTAATCACTATGGTTTAGCAACACTAGGACCACCTTGATCTAAAATGTTCATTTTTTTGGTCTAATTGTGTTTATTTTTTGTTATTACTGCATGGTATCATGTCCTTCCCATCTAACGAACCCATGCCACCCAATTACACCCATCTACCCATGTGACCAATGAACATACTAACCCTGAAGTCTTTGTAATGTGGGTAGAAACTGGAGCACCCTGAGGAAACCTGCACGGTCACAGGGAGGACATCCAAACTCCTTACAGACAGCGACAGAACTTTTAATAATAAAAATTAGCTTTATTTGTCACATGTACATTGAAACATTGAACTGTACAGTGAATGGCATTGTTTAGCGTCAAGTTCCAATGCAGGCCATGATGTGCTGGGGGCAGCCCACAATTGTCATGATACTTCCGGGGCACACCTAGAACTTGCATTGTCTCATTCTAACTCATTGTCTTTGGACTGTGAGAGGATACCAGGGCACCCGGAGGAAACCCATGTGGTAACGGGGAGACTGGACAAACTCCAAACAGACAGTGGCAGGAATTGAACCCTACTCTTACAGCTGGCAGTGTACAGTGTAAAGATACATAACCATGCTATACACCATGCTGGTATTGTAGTAGGATCACGTTAACGGCTATGTTACTGTGCCGTGTATTTTTTTGAACATTGTTTATGTTCAGAGCAACACACTCAAAACACAGGAAGAATTCAGCAGTTCAGGCAGCATCTATGGAGGGGAATAAACAGTTGACATTTCAGGTCAAGACACTTCATCAGGACTGCCTGATTACTTATGTTAATATTTCTCCTTGTGAATGCTAATTGTGTGATATTGTGTGCCTGTGATGTTGCTAAAAATAAATTTTTAATTTTACCCCTGTACTTGTGCAGATGACAATAAACTTGAGATTTTACTGGTTTGCGAATGTCTAACTTATGGACCCCATATATATGAACAAGCTCCCGTAAATATTATTCAGTTCAAATGAGGACTAGTCTTTGCACAAATCCTGTTCATGTAACGTCCTGACAGTAATCCTGTTCACACAATTGTTCCCATGAAGGAGCAGAATCTCTTTCTACATTCCATCCACCATGTTCTTGCCACCTCCGCTACCTTTTGCAGACTTTTTAATGATTTCGCTTTCTCAACCACGCTTCTGTTATCAATAAACTTTCATAGAACATAGAAATCTACAGCACATTACAGGTCCTTCGGCCCACAATGTTGTGCTGACCATGTAACCTACTCTAGAAGCTGCCCAGAATTTCCCTACTGCGTAGCCCTCTGTTTTACTAAGCTCCATGTACCTATCTAAGAGTCTCTTAAAAGATCCTAATGTATCCGCCTCTACCGCCTTCACTGGCAGTGCTTTTCACGCACCCCCCTCCCTCTCCGTGTGAAAAACTTACTCCTACCACCCCTCTTGCACCTACTTCCAAGCACCAAAAAACTGTGCCCTCTCATGTTAGTTGTTTCAGCCCTGGGAAAAAGCCTCTGACTATCCACACAATCAATGCCTCTCATCATCCTATACACCTCTCATCCTGCGTCGCTTCAAGGAGAAAAGGCCAAGTTCACTCAACCTATTCTCATAAGGCATGCTCTCCAATCCAGGCAACATCCTTGCAAGTCTCCTCTGCACTCTTTCCATAGTATCTATATCCTTCCTGTAGTGAGGTGACCAGAACTGAGCACAGTACTCCAAGTGGGGTCTGACCAAGATCTTATATAGCTGTAACAGTACCTCATAGCTCTTAAACTCAATCCCATGGTTGATGAATGCCAACGTACCACAGGCCTTCTTGACAACACTGTCAACCTGCGCAGTAGTTTTGAGTGTTCTGTTGACATGGACTTCAAGATCTCTCTTATCCTCCACACTGCCAAGAGTGTTACCATTAATATTATATTCTGTCTTCAAATGTGACCAGCAAAATGAACCACTTTCAATAAAATCCTTTCAGACAAGAGGCTCTTGACTGAACCTGCTGAACATCTTGTCCACAAAAGCAGCATTTTGTAAATGAAATGGTTCCCTAGTATAAATACAAGCAACTGCAGATGCCGGGTATCCAGGGTAACACACATAAAATGCAGGAGGAACTCAGCAGGTCAGGCTATAGAAAGATATAAATTGACATTTCAGGCTTCATCATATTATCCCTAGTGTGATAAGATGGGTTCTTGACCTCACAATCTACCTTGCACCTTATTGATTACCTATACTGCACTTTCTCTGTAACTGTTACACTTCACTCTGCAATCTGTTACTGGTTACCTTGTTCTACCTCAATTACTGTGTAATTGATCTGTGTGGCGAGTACGTAGACAAGTTTTCACTCTACCTTGGTACAATAATAAACCAATATACTTACAGGTGCTGAGAGGGGTTATGACCAGGTGAGAAAGGATGGAGAATTAAAGAGGATATTGAAGGTATTGATTGTGGTAACCTTATGATGGGTGACTGGTGTGGGGCAGGGGGAAACAGAAAGGTTCTGAGATGGGGTATCCAAAGCTGAGAGCAGAGGAAGTGGGGGCAGAGCTGCTAATGGAGAAGTGATCATAGAACGTAGAACAGTACAGCACAGAATGGCCCTTTGGCCCATAATGTTGGGCTGACCTAAATAAACCTACTCCACAATCAATCGAACCTTTCCCATCTACTCAGCCCATAACCCTCCACGTTTCTTTCAATTACTGTATTGCTCATTTAAGAGTCCCTTAAATGTCCCTATAGTACCACACCATCGCAGTACATTCCATTCACCTGCCATTCTCTGTGTAATAAACCTCCCTCTGACATCTCCACTCACCTTAAACAGCTACCCATCAATTTTGGCCATTACCATGCTGGGAAAAAGGTACTCATGTCTGTTCTATCTATGCCACTCATTATCCTACACCTCTATCATGTTGCTTCTCATCTTCTGAATTCCCTAGCTCACTCAACCTTTCCCCATAAGAAGATGCAGATATGGGATGAGCGAGAAATCAGAATAGGATGGACATGGAATTCGGAAGCTGCTTGTACTCGGATCAGTAAATCTGGTTGAGTGGTGCCACAACAAAAACCTCTCACTCAGTGTCAGCAAAACCAAAGAACTGAGTATTGATTACATGACAAAAAGCCCGAGGTCCATGATCCAGTCCTTATTGGGCACTTGAAGGTGCAGAGGGTCAGTAGCTTTGAATTCCTTGGTATTATCATACCAGGGACCAGCATATGGTACCATCACAAAGAAGACACCTCTTCTTTCTTAGGAGTTTACGTAGATTGAGCTTGTCACCAAAAAAATTTGACAAACTTCTATAGATGCGAAGTGGAGAGTATGGAACTGGTTGCATCATGGACTGGTATGGAAGCACCAATTCCCAGGAGTGAAAAAGTGTTGGATACATCCCAGTCCATCACAGGCAAAGGATTCTCCACCATTGAGCACATCTACAAGGAATGCTGCCACAAGAAAGCAGCATCCATCATTGAGGACGCCTGACATGCAGGCCATGCTCTCTCCTTGGTACTACCATTGTACACACCACCAGGTTCAGGAACACTTACTACTTTACAACCATCAAGCTCCTAAGCTAGTGTGGATAGCTTTGCTCACCTCATCTCCGAACAGGTTCTACAACCTACTTTCAAGGACTCTTTAGAGCTCATCTTTTCAGTAGCATTTCAGCTCCACAGACATGATCACGCCAGGTTTCTCTAACATGGTGCAGGCACAAACCAGAGGGGCTGGAAGTATTTGAAGAAGTTGGGAGGGGCAGGCAAGAGGTTTAAATATCAGGACCAGAACTCCGATCTACCCAGTCCTTCCTAACTCCGATCTACCTCAGCCCCACCGGTCTGTATTTCCCCCGCACCCTCTCCATCTGTCCATCATCCATACACAACTCCCACTCAATCCCTTGCCCCACTGTTCCCATCTGTTATCCCACCTCCCTTATTTGGTTCCATGTTCTCCCTTCCTCTCCTTTTGGATTCAGCAAGGTTTATGATATACACCAATAAAAATAATCCATCGAATGGTCCATTTGCCTAAAGCTCTAACACACAGTTTACTGATTTGGGTGAGAGTTTGTAGTGGAAAACTAAAGCTCATTTGTCTAATTATCCAGATAATCTCATCCAGTTCCCCAATCTGCAGCCCTTATCCCCTCTGCCTACCACCTCTCAACCCTGGTCACCACTCTCACTCTACACCTCCATTGCCCTCTCACTGGTCACCTCTTCACCTCCCTCTATTCCATATTCCGCCTTATTCTCCTATCAGACTCACCGTATGCAGCATCGTGTTACCTCCACCTATCACTTCCCACCCTATTTCTGTTGTCCCCTCCTCCATCTGCCCATCATCCCCCTCACCTGGATCTACCTATCACCTCCCATCCTCTGTCACTACACCCATTCTCCCCTCCTCCATCTGCCCATTATCCCTCGTCACCTGGATCTACCTATCACCTCCCAGCCTGTCACCATTCCCATTTTCCCCTTAACCATTTGTCCATCATCTCTCTTCACTGGATCCACCCATCACCTCCCAGTCACTATTCCCACTCTCCCCTCCTCCAAATGCCCATCATCCCTCATCACCTGGATCCGCCCATCCCCTCCCAGCCCGTCACCATTCCCATTCTCCTCTTAACCATTTGTCCATCATCTCTCCTCACTGGATCCACCCATCATCAGAATCAGAGCCATATCTATTATCAATATCTTTTATGATGTGAAATTTGTTGCTTTGAGGCAGCAGGACAGTGCAAAGACATTCAATAACTATAAATGACAAATAATTACGTATTGAAAAATGGAAATATTGAGGTATTATTCATGGGTTCGTGGACCGTACAGAAATTTGAAGGTGGCAGGGAATTACAACTAAACTGCCAAGTGTGAGTGTTGTACCTCCTCCCTGATGGTAGTAATGAGAAGATGGCATGTCCCAGATGGTGAGGGTCTTTAGTGATGGATGCTGCCTCTTGAAGGTGCCCTTGATAGTGAGGAGCTCAGTAGGTCAGGCAGCATCTATGGAAAGGAATAAAGGGTCAATGTTTTGAGCCAACCTTCATTCAGGTCATGGCCTGAAGCGGCGATTCTTTATTCTTCTCCCTAGATGCTGCCTGACCTGCTGAGTTCCTCCAGCATCTGGTGCATGTTACTCTGGACTTGCAGCATTTTTTAAATCAATTATGCTATTGTTTGCACTGTTGTAACTATATGTTGTAGTTATGTGGTTTTGTGCAGGTCTTGTAGCTTTAGTTCTTGGTCTTGTTTTTGTCTGGTGGGTTTGGAGCTCCTTTCCGGGGAACGTGCCAAGATGGTAGCACGATATTAATACGCAGCAGCCTCTCCGGACTCTGGATTTGGGGATTACCAAACATTACGTGGATTTTCTGGTGTAGTCTGTTTTGTCATGTGCTTTTGTGATATCATTCTGGGGGAACATTGTCTCATTTTTTAACTGCATTGCATTTGTGGTTTCTAAATGACAATAATCTGAATCTGAATCTGCAGAATCTCTTGGGTCCTTGATGGTGAGGAAGGCTGTGACCGTGAATGAACTGGCTGAGTCTGACACCTGTGACCCTGTGCATTCGAGCCTCCATACCAGGGGGCCATGAAGCCACTCAGAATGCTCTCCACCCTCTATAGAAATTTGTCAGGGTCTTTGGTGACTCTCCCATGTTCAGGCAACCTAGTGAAGACTCCCCCTCCCCATCTTCCTCTGCTTCAGCTCTGCCTCCCACTGTCTTCCTGCACCCCTCTCTGACCCTGCCCGGAGCACCGTTAATTCAACAGTTCTTTGACTGCCAATGATGAGACAGAATATAAAGATGGGAAGATAAATCTGGTCTCAAATTGAACAGGAGTTTCATAAAATGAACTCTTAAAGCCTATAAATCCCTGGAAAGATTATATTGGGAGAACTTACCAAAATTAAATTGGCCTTATTGCAAATATTTAGCCATAGTTACCTTAAAACTATTCAAATCACATTCTGCCAAGGCAAGTATATTACTTCGTATTTAGACATTGTTCAATTGAAGTGTGGTCCCTGTGTACAGGACACATTGCACTTATATCCTGGGGTTCAATCCCATCGCTGTCTGTAAGGAGTTTGCATGCTCTCCCTGCAACCTCTGGGTGCTCCACTCATTCTAAAGACATACGCATGACAATAATAAACTAATTTACTGTAAATCTGAGTATAACTCTCTCTCCTTCTCATGGAATACACACAAACTGCAGGAGAAACTCAACAGGTCGGATAACCCTTCATCAGGGTTTCAGCCTGAAATGTCAACTATTTAGATAGATGATAGATAGATAGATACTTTATTCATCCCCAAGGGGAAATTCAACATTTTCCCAGTGTCCCATACACTTATTGTAGCAAAAATAATTACATACAGTATTTAACTCAATATAAATATGATATGCATCTAAAATCACCCTCCCAAAAAGCATTAATAAATAGCTTTTAAAAAGTTCCCCTCCGTTAAAGCTGCCTGACGTGCCCCCAGAATTTTGTCTGTGTTGCTCAAAATTTCTATCATCTGCAGAATCGCTTGTGTTTATTTCTCTTCTTCCTACTTTTGGTTCTTCATTCCCCAAATTTTTGGATCTTTCTGTGCTGTTCTCCAACTGAATGGTGGCTGTTGCCACTGCCTCTGTGTCATTGATTGCTCGGGTCATGGGGGCATGGGAGGTTGGTGTGACTGTTGAGGATAGTCGATGGAACAGGGCAGGGAGAGGGCTTGGTGTAGCCTCAAGGTGCCAAGGAGGCTGAAGCCGACACGTACAACTCTGTAGGCGTACCTTATACCAGAGGATTTACGGTAGCAGCCAAACACTCAAAGTGCACGGAGAATTGAAGCAAGAATTCTCAATGAAGGGTGAGAATTCCTGGCAAATTACTTATTCATACATAATATAAAGAAAGGAACCAGAGACCAAAGCAAAACAAATCATGCCTGAAATGTTTTCATAGCCATACCTACAGTCTCTGTTACCTCAGCAATACAGCAAAACTCTGTCCCAAAGTGGCATTGACCTGCTCTCCCGAATTATCCCTCCTGTCCTTCGCTATCCTTCCCTCTTTCCGTGTAGCTCTCTGTCTGTCTCTCTTTTTCGCAGTCTGTCACTCTCTCTTTGCCTCTCTTTTTCTGTCTTTATCTGTCACTCTCTCTGCCTGTATCATGCTCCCAGTCTCTCACTCTCTGCCCCGTCTCTCTCTTGTCTTTTCTCTCACCCTTTGTCTGTCTCTCTATTCTAACTGTATACCAGCCTGTCACCCTCTCTCTCTTTCTTGATCTATCTCCTCTTCACCTACATGTCACCCTCAGTGCGTACACCTTCTTCTCACCCCTCTCCCTGCCTTTCTGCACCCTGTCTCTCTCCTGCCCCCTGCCGTCACTCCCCACCTCCCTCCTTCCCATGCTGTTCCCATCCTCTGTTCCCACCTCCCTGCAGTTGACAGTAGCCACACTTTGCTGTGTGACCCAGGCTCAGGAAAGGCAACATTACTTTGTAATGTCTCTGGTTTGGTTTCTCCCCACCTCTCTCTCTTACTTTCACCAGCTCTCTTCTCTCTTTCTCTCTCTGTTTCTCTCTCTCTATCTCTCTCACTCTCCCATTTTCTCTCTCACTATCTCTCTCTCTCCCTCTCCCTCTCACTGTCTCTCTCTCTCTGTTCACCTTTAATTATTTTTGTTACCTCATTTGCCCTTTCCCTGTGAAGCAGTTCACTTGTCTCACTCACTGTCCACGTGTTCTAATCTTTCTCTTTCTCACAGATCTCTTTACTTTTTTCTGTTTGCCTCATCTCTTTCCTCTCTCGATCTCTCTACCCATTTCTCTTTTCTCGCTGTTTCTTTCTCTATTTCTCTTTTCTTTGGTTGGTCTCTTTTCTCTGTTGGCCTCAGGCTCTCTCTCTCTCTCTCTCTCTCTCTCTCTCTCTCTCTCATTTCTCCCTCCCTCTCATACCTTCACTGTTAGTTTCTCACATTCACTTTTTATTCTTTCCACTATATCCCTTTCTTTTGTCTTTCTGGCTTGCTCTGTCTCTCCCCTTCGCTCTCTCACAGACACATTCTGTTTCTCTCTGCTATTAACTCTTTCATTTCTCTGCCTCTTTCTTTCTCATTCACACTCTCTGTTCATCGCTCCTTCTTCAGTCCCTTTTACACGCTCTCTCTCCCTTTCATTCTCCCAAAAACATTTCCTCTCCCCCACACCCTTTCTCCCCCTCTCTCCTCTCTCTCTTGCTCTCAGGTATTCCGTTCCTTTACACTGCAACCTCTCCTTCTCTCTCCCTCACAATGTCTCCCTTCCACCCTCTATTCCTCCCTCACCCTCACACCTTCTCTCCCTCTCCTTTTTTCCTTTTTCTCCATTTCTCATTCTCTCCCTTTCAATCTCTCCTCCCCTATTCTCTCTACCCTCTTTCTCTCTTTCCCTTCACATAAACTCTCCATCTGTCCCTCCCCCTTCCCTTTCTCCTTCCTAATCTCCCCTCTCTCCCTTTCAGTTTCTTCATCTTTCCCTCCAATTCTCTCACACTCTCCCTTCTGTCCTCCCTAATCTCTTGAGGTCTCTCCCTCATTCTCTCCCATCCTCTCCTCATCTCTGCTGTCTCTTCCTTAAACACTCTCCCTCTCTCGCATGCTCTCCCCTCTCCGCGGTTGTCTTTTCCCCCTTCCCTCCCTCCATCTGTCATTCCAAATTCCATGACCCCATCTCTCTGTAACCTCCGCACCCCCACCGACTCCAGGCGCTCCCGAAACACGGTCCATTAGCCCGGTAGCTAAGGGCCGCGAGCCTTGGCCTTCTTCCGACAGGTGCGAGCCCCGCTGACCCCCCGCAGCATCCCTCCTCCCCACCGCTGACCCCTACCTGGTGGCAGAGTGGCGGGGTTGGCCGGAGACTGCATCGAGACGCAGAGGTCGTTGTCGAGAGGGAAGCGGTCGCACCTCAGCATGTCGGGCCAGGGGAAGCCGAAGGAGCCCATGACGGGCGAGCAGCCATCCCGGACAGCCTGGCAGAGGGAGCGGCAGGGGTAGATGGGCCGGTCCAGGCAGATGGGGGCGAAGAGGGAGCAGAGGAAGATCTGGGTGTCGGGGTGACACTGCTTGGCCAGGAGGGGCACCCAGCTGCTGGCCTGATGCTTGATCTCGGGGAGGGTGTCATGCTCCAGGAGGTTAGGCACCCTCATCTTGTGGTAGCCGATGTTGTGACAGAGGCGGAGGTCAGCGGGGATGTCCACGCACTGCGGCTGTTTGGTGTAGAGCCGTCCAGCTGGGAGGTGTTCCGACTGCCAGCCGTAGTACTCGTACTCCTCCGCGCTGCTCGCCGAGGTGGTCCCCACCACCAGCAGCAGCAGGGCTGCAGTCAGGAGGCTCCGCATCGCACCCGCTCGTGTCCCGAGCCACAGGGAGCGGGGGGCTCGTTCTCACTGCCGGCCTTGCCGCGCGCCGACTCCTCGTGGTCTCCCGCCGGCGCTGGGGGTCCGGGGGAGCGCTGTGGTTTCTGGAGTGCCGCCGCTCTGAGGCACGTGACCCTCCCGCGCGGTCGCTCAGCCTGCCCGAGGTGTGCTGCCCTGCTGGTTCACTCTGAGCTGGGCGGAGTGCACAAGGTGTGACACACGCCAGGGGCACACGTGCACACACATAGACACACGCGCACACACACTCGTACACAAGTGCCCTCACACACACACACACACACACACACTCGTTCACACATACACACACTAGTGCGTACACATGAACACCTACATGCACATACACACACACACACACACACACACACACACACACACACACTAGAATACACTCACGCTCACACACTTGTGCACTCTCCCACTCACACACACAGCCAAGGTAGCTCTGGCAGGCTCGGCAGAGGGGGCCAGTATTTAGCTGCTCCCTCCCTCCTCGCTCTCTCTGCAGACGGAGTCCAGCCCCACAGCCTTCCCCACAAAGCCAGGAGGATTTCACAGCCACCAATCAGCTCGTGAGCGGCCGGCTGCTGCTAATCTGGCTGCGTGCTTTGCCCTGTCAATCAGCTGGAGCAGATAGAGTCTGCCCAACACTGACACACTACTTGTCAAAGACAGATCCCTCTCGCTCACTCTCCCACTCTCTCTCTCTCCCTCTCACTCCTTCTCCCTCTTTCACTATCTCGCTCTCCCTCTCTCTCTTCCTCCTCACCTCTCTAGTTGTATCTCTCTCCTCTATAACTCACCCTCTGTCCTCTCTAATTCTCACTTCCCTCTCTTGCTGTCCTCTCCCTCTCTCCTCTCATCCTCTTTCACACCTCCTTTCTCTCGCTTTCCCCTTCTGAATCTTTTCCATATCTTTCCCTTCCCCTTTCACACTTCTCATTCTCTTACCCTCATTTCCCTCTCTCCCTCTCCTCCCTTTCCACCTCTCTCCAGTCCGTCAGCTTGCTCTCTGTTCCTCTCCTTTCTCTCTTCACTCCTTTTTCTCTCTTTTTCCTCACTCTCTGTTTTCCTTCTCTATTCCTCCCCATTCTCTCCTCTTTTGCCCCTATAACTTTCCTGTGATCTCCCACATACCCCCCCACCCCCCACCGTCTTTCCCTTGCTGGTCACTCACATAATCTCCCCGTTCCTCTCCGGTCTCACTCTCCTTACGTTTTTGCTCCTCACTCCCTTCACAAAGTTATTCACTCGCAGAGCCTTTGTCCTTGCTGGCTCTCCCTTTGTCCATCGCTGTTGTACGTTCCTGCTTCATTTCTGTGTGTGGTCTCTCTCTGTGGCTCAGGCCACTGGTGTGTGTGTGTGTGTGTGTGTGTGTGTGTGTGTGTGTGTGTGTGTGTGTGTGTGTGTGTGTGTGTGTGTGTGTGTGTGTGTGTGTGTGTGTGTGTGTGTGTGAATGGCTATGTGCTTGTCTCTGTGTGTGTATGTAAATTTGTATTTTTCACTATATCTGTTTTTCTCTCTTCCCCCCTCTCTCTTACTCCCCCCACTCTGCATTTTCCTCTCCCTCTACCTGACTTCCTTTCCCATCTGCTATCTCCCTCTCTATATGTTTTTTCTGTCATTTTCTCTTTTCTCTTCTCTCCGTTTGTCTCTGTCTATCTGTCTCTCTTTCTTTCTTCCTTTCTCTCCCTTTTCCTCTCTCTTTCTGTTATTTTCTCTCTCTATCTCTGTCATTCTCTCTCATTTCTCTCCTCTCTCCATGTCTGTCTGTCTCTGTCTGTCTCTCTTTCTTCCTTTCCCTCTTCCTCTCTCTCTCTTTCTGTTATTTTCTCTCTCTCTTTATCTCTCTGCCACTCTCTCTCCCTCCTCCCCTCTCTCCATCTGTCTGTCTCTCTCTTCCCACTCCCCTCTCCCTCCCTCCCTCCCTCCCCCTCGGTTTTTCATTCTCCCCATTGGGTCCACGCCATGTACCAGGCCACACTGATCTTCAGTGCCAGGTCTCTGCCCTGGACAGCGGGGAAGAGGTGGGACAGATACAGAGACATCGTCTCCCCTGCCTGGGCTAGCAAGAGCCAGGGTCCCATCCTCAGAATAAAGAGGGTGATGCTCTGAGAGAGGCTGAGAAGAAATGTCTTTCCCCAGGGGTGGTGAGATTTTGGAGCTCCCTACCCAAGGAGCTGCTGGGGCACGGTGTATTTGAGACAGATCGATAGGTTTTGGCTATTGAGGGAATTGAGTGACCTGAAGTTAGTGTTGGAATTTTCATATCCCAGAGGATATAGCTTTAAGGTGAGAGGGCTGTTTGTCAATACCAGAGAATATCTGTTTAAGGTGATTGGATGAAAGTGACAGAGGTTCTCTTTTACACAGAGAGTGCCGGGTGTGTGGAACACGCTGCCAGGGGTGGGAGCTGAGCCTGATACATTCAGGACATGTAGGAAACCCACGTGGATGTACGAGAAATGAAGGGTTATGGGGTGTGTTGGAGGGAAGGGGTAGACTGATCGTGGAGTAGGTTTATATACAGTAGCGAGCACAACATCATGGGCCGAAGGGCCTGTACTGTTCTATGTTCCTAAAGGAGATGTGCAGGGTATATTTTTTACAGAGCGAGTGGTGGGTAGCTAGAACGGGCTGCCAGGGCTAGTGAAAGAAGCAAATGTGACAGGGATGTTCAAGATACTGTTAGATAGATTGACACCTGAACAGACAGGGAATGGGGCGATGTGAATCATGTGCAGACAGAAGGAATTGAGATTAACTTAACATCGTGTTCAGTACAGACATGACGGGCCGAAAGGCTGTACTGTTCTACGTTGTCTTCTATGAAAGTGCCGATGAGTTCGGATGCCAGTCGCGATCTTACTGATCGGTGGAGCAGGCACGATGGCTAAGTGGCCTCCTCCTGCTTTCAGATTGTACGTACTCTGAGATATGAGGCCTTTTGCCTCTGGATCTGCTCCTGCCAAGGAAGGAGCTCTCTGAACAGGTTAGTGGAAAATCGACGCTGGGAGGGGGTGGCATGGTAACGTAACAGTTACTGTGACCCTTTGGAGTGTCGGCGATTGGGGTTCAATTCCCAACGCTGTCTGCGCGTTCTCCCTGTGACCGTGTGGGCTTCCTCCCACCTTCCAGAGACATTTGGGTGAGGGCTGGTGAGTTTTGGCTATGCAACACTGGCACTGGAAGCATGGCGACACTTGCAGTCTGCCCCTAGCGCATTGTCGGAGTGTGTTGGTCGTGGACACAAACAAAGTGCTTCACTGTATATTTTGAATTTGCTGTGTACAAGTGGTAAATAAAGCTGATCTTTAAACCTAATCTGGAGCTGAGCTTCAGCAGCAGCTGAGTATATTACAAGACGAGGACAAGCAGAAGTTAACGTAAACTTAAGCTAACATAAATTATCCATAACTTACACGGGGCATTGGGCATAAACTGTGAAAACACAAGAGATTCTGCAGATGCTGGAAATCTCGAGCAATGCACATAAAGTGCTGGAGGAACTCAGCAACTCAGGCAGCTTCTATCTCGATTGAAGAGACTCAACCCAAACAATTCCCCTCTTTTTCTACTGCCTGGCCTGCTGAACTCTTCCATCATGTTCTGTGTGTTGGGCATAAACTGTAGGGGTCTGTAAACTCAGCCAGCTCCATCATGGACATCACTCTCTTCTCCATTGAGGACACCTTCAAGAGGAAATGCTTCGAGTTAGAACCCACCATTAAGGATGCTCTCCACCCAGGACATGCCTTCTTCTCATTATTACTACCACCAGGGAGGAGGTACCGGCGGCTGAAGATGCACACTCAACATTTTCAAAGCAGCTTCTTCCCGTCCGCCAGCAGATTTCTGAATGGTCAATAAACCCCCGAACACTAAGCCACTGTTTCATTCCTCTTCCACACTGTTGTAACTCATAGAAACTCTGTGAGTGTATCGCACCATACTGCGCCACAGAGGAAAAATATATATAATAAACCCAATTCTGACACAGAACTGACACGGGGAGATTGGAGATGGGGGTTCAATCCTTTCTTTGGTACCGGTACAGTGAGCGAGACATCGGAACGCACACTGAAATGCATCGTTTCTGTCAGTGACCAACACAGCTGAGAATGAGCTGGGGGCAGCCCATAAGGGTCGCATGCTTCCGGCACCAAGGTAGCGTGCCCACAACTCACAAACCCTAACCTGGACGTCTTTGGAATGTGGGAGGAAGCGAGAAGAAACGCACACAGTTATGAGGGCAGGGGAGGAGTGTACAAACTCCTTACAGACAGCAGTGAAATTGAACCTGAAATAGCCGTATGAACACCACTACATTACGGTGGCCCCCCCATTGCACTGGGCAGCAGTTGCTTCACCCCCTTCCTACAGTGAGCCCAGCACGAGGTGCCAGGCCAGCAGTGACCATTGCCCCAAGGTCCACCGGTGACGTTCGGACATTAACAGCCAGAAAAGCAGCTGTGTGTCCCTTCAACATCTACCCCGACATCAGTCTGCCTTTCCTGTTCCTAATCCAGCTGCGTCCTGCTCGAGGAGGGCAGAGTTCTGGCTCTTTTGTAAAACCGGAGGGTCCAGGACTAGGGTAAGAGGGCAGAGGCTTTCAGCGGGTCAGAGGTTATGTCATCTCAATGATGGCTGGAACCTGCTACACACTGGAGGTAGAGACACTCACAACATTTAGGAACTGTCTAACTAAGGAGACTGAGGTATGGTCTATGGACCAAGTTCTGCTAATTGGGATTGGCATAGATAGGTGCTGGAGAGCCAGCATGGACACAGTGGGCTGAATGGCCTGTTTCCATGCTGCGTGACTCTAGTTCTGATTGCCTGGACACTGAGCTCTGGAAACAGATCTCTACCTCTCTCCTTGATGACACTCCTGAAGATTCGATTTTTGTTCATATCGTCCCATTTATACGCAAGCTTCAGAGGAATCGGAGCAGTGACTGTCCAAGGAGGAGACACACAGCTAACCCTCCACTTACCTCTGTGAACTCAGACACTAACTCAATATTGTGCTCTCTTTTTTGCACCGTTTGTTCCGTAATTCATCATAATTTTAATGGTTCTGCACCATACCTCTGCCACAAGACAACATATTTCATGACATACATTGGTTATAGTAAACCTCATTCTGATATTTTGCTATTCTATGCCTTGTCTGTGTAAGCATTATCTGAATGACTCTTAAATGAGCCGTTCTATCTGACTGTACCGTCACCTGTGACACTCCAGATATCAACCACCCTCTGTGTAAATTGCTCACCCCTCAGATCTCCTTTACAACTCTTTCCTCAGCTTAACCCTCTGCTCTCTTGTTTTCGATAACTCTTCAGCCCCTCTGCACCACCGGGCTGCTACACTCCCGCTAGATGTGTTCAGCGTTCCCACCAAGGGCGGTGGCATCTTCCCCGGAGCGCTGACCCCAGAACTGGAAACAGTCAGGAGCCAGCTGGAGAGTTTAACAAATGCCCCTGTTTGTGCCAGATCCAGGATACTCTTACCCTCTATCTCCATCCACATTTGCCTCTCTCCTTTCTCCCTACTCCCCAACTGTCTTTTTCTCTCTCTCTTCCCCAACATCTCTTTCCTCTCAACCCCTTGCTTCCTCTCTCCAACACCTCTCACTTTTACTCACACCTTCTCTTCTCCACTTACTTTCTACTCTCTCTTTCTCCCCCTTTTCCTCATCCCTTTCTCTCTCTCTGTCTCTCCATCACCCTTCGTTTCTCTCTCTTCTCTATCCTCTCTCTATTTCTCGTCTCTCTCTTCCCCCTCTCACTCTTTCTCTTTCTATCTCTCTCGCTATCTCTCCCTTTCCTCTCTCCCCCTCTCTGTCTCCCACTCTCTGTCCTCTCTCTTCCTCTGTCTCTACCTCTCCCCACTGTACCCTCTCTCTCTCCTATCTCTCCCTCCCTCCCTCTATTTCTCTCCTTCTATCTTTCCCTTTTTCTCTCTCTCCCTCTCCCCCTCCCTCTCCTCCCCCCTCTCTCCCCCCTCTCTCTCTCTCCCCTCTCTCTCTCCCCTCTTTCTCTCTCTCTCTCCCCTCTTTCTCTCTCTCTCTCCCCTCTTTCTCTCTCTCTCCCACTCTCTCTCCTTCTCTCTCTCCCCCTCCTCTCTCTCTCTCTCTCTCTCCCACTCTCTCTCCTTCTCTCTCTCCTCCCCCTCTCTCCCTCTCTCTCTCTCTCCCCTCTTTCTCTCTCTCTCCCACTCTCTCTCCTTCTCTTTCTCCCCCTCTCCTCTCTCTCTCTCCCTCTCCTCCCCCCCCTCTCTCTCTCTCTCTCTCTCCCCCTCTCTCTCTCTCTCTCTCACTCTCTCTCACTCTCACTCTTTCTCCCTCCCCCCCAGGGACAGCAATAGACAAAACTGTTTTATTCACAGCCACACTTAGATGGCGGTAGTTTGAAAGAAATTCAGTTACACAATGACACAAAGAATTCATTTCACATCAATGAAGGAAGCCATTTGGCCCATCAAACATGTGACTACTTTTTGCATAATTTGTGCTTCATCTTTGTCAGTAATATACTGGTTTGTTGTTGCAAAAGCACATTTTCACACCATCTGCATTCTTTTTTATGTCTGGCCAATAACAATAAACTAGCTTTCAATTGAATGATCCTGATAAGACCATGAGAGATAGAGGCAGAATTAGGCCATTCAGCCCATCTAATCTGTTCCACCTCTTTTGTACAGGGTAGCCCACTTGCACTTGTTTCTTCATTCATTTCTATTGACTGATAGACTGTGAGAAAATGGATAACATTTAGCATTCAAAATCCTATTATCTAATACAATTAAATGAATTATATTGACAGTCCCAGACAGAGTAGACATTGAGAGAATGTTTCCAATAGTGAGGGAGTCTGGGACTAGAGGACGCAGCCTCAGCATTGAAGGACGTTCCTTTAGAACAGAGATGACACGGAATTTCTTTAGCCAGAACGTGGTGAATCTATGGAATTCATTACCACAGACAGCTGTGGAGCCAAGTCATTGTATATTTAAAGCAGATTAGTAAGAGCACCGAAGGTTATGGAGAGAAAGCAGGAAAATGGGGTTAAGAGGAGTAATAAATCTGCCATGAAGAAATGGCAGGGCTGACCTGATGGGCTGAGTGGCCTAATTCTGCTCCAATGTTTTACTGTGCAGAGCCCAGCAGGATCTGGAATCCCCACCATCAGTTCCCAATTCGTCTGCCGGTGGACCGGACTCAGGGAAGTCAATGGCCGTCTTTCTGCCCTCCCCGCACACATTGAATTAATTCACCCTGAAGCTGCTTTTGTTGTCCTGCTCCAGACCACAACAGCTCGCCGGCTCAGAGGAGGATTCGACTCAACTCTCTTGTTTCCCTTGCTAGTTGTTTAAATTTCCAGCTGACCTCAAGTTCAAGTTCAAATTTATTGTCCTCTGACTCCATGTAAACAGCCCAATGAAACATTGCTCCTTCGGACCACGGTGCACCAGGAAAACATGTATCACACACAGCACATAAAGTAAAATATTACCATACATAAGTTAACAACATATAATTCAAAATGCATGTAGTGTACAGCACGGGTAAACAGTAAACAGCTCAGCAGTGGCAGGGTATGCATTAGTCTCACAGATCGAGGGAAGAATCTGTTACACAGTCTGGCAGTCCTAGTGTTGATGTTCCCGTCACCTCCTTCCTGACAGTAGTAGGTCAAAGATCTCAAAGTATGTTTTGAAAGAGAGAGTTGTGTTTCCAACAGCCTTTCATACTCCAAGATTATGCTTGTGAACCTCAGCCGGACCTTTTCCTGGTCAGGCTGCACTTGGAGTATTGTCAAGAGTTTTGAGCCCCGTATCTCAGAAAGGATGTGTCGCCCTTGGGGAGAGTCCAGAGGAGGTTCGCAAAGATGATTCTGCGAATGAAGGGGTTAACATATGAGGAGCGTTTGGCAGCTTTGGGCCTGTACTCGCTGGAACATACAAGAATACGGGGAGTATCTCATTAAAACCTTCCAAGTGTTGATAGGGTGGATGTGGAGAGGATCTTTCCTATGGTGGGGGTATCTAGAACGAGAAGACCAGCCTGAAAATTGAGGGGCGGCTTTTTAGAACAGTGGTAAGGAGGAATATTTCAGCGAGAGAGTAATGAATCTGTGGAATGCTTTGCCACAGGCTGTGGTGGAGGCCAAGTCTGTGGGTATATTTAAAGCAGAAGTTAATAGTTTCCTGATTGGGCAGGGCATCAAAGGAAATGGCGAGAAGGCAGGTGTATGGGTGGGTGGGATCTGGGATCAGCCATGATGGAATGGCAGAACAGACTCGATGGGCTGAATGGCCTAATTTTGCTCCTATGTCTTATGGTCTGATCCTTCCCTAGATACAGGGCCAAAAATTTGTCACAATCCCCATCACCTCCTCCAGATTCTTCTCCCCACTCCCACGCTAGGGGACAACTAATCCACTTATCATGATCGTCTTTCAGATGTAGGAGGAACCTGGAGCACTCAGGGGAACCCCACGCCAACTCAGGGACAACATGCAAATGCCACAGAGACAGTGCCAAGTGGCAGGGCTGAGCCTGGGTCACTGGGGTTGTGGGGTAATGGCTCTGCAAGCTCCTTCAGTGTGTTCGCCTTCCTTAGTCAATCTCTTTGCTCAAAGCACTCACTTTCTGGATGATGCCCGGTGATGATTCAGCTCTTTTTCTCTAGGATAGAGGGGCACGTATTGCATCAGCTTGGGTAATTTTCTTCTAGGCCTCCACTGAGCCCACAGGCTGGTGTGTTCAAGGCAACAGTCAGATAGGGAGACCATGCTTAAGTATTGCTTTTGCTTGGATGTCTGGGGCAGAGTGGGATCCCGGATCAGCCATGACGGAATGCGGAGATGACACGATGGGCTAAATGGCCTAATTCTGCTCCAATGTCGTATGGTCTTGTGATTTTATGAACTCCTTTGAGATCACCTACGAAACACAATGAAATGCCTCATTTGTGTCAGCGACCAACACGGTCTGAGGACGTGCTGAGGGCAGCCTGCAAGAGTCGCCACACTTTTGGTGACAGTGTTGCACGCCCGCAACTTACTAACCCTAACTCGTGTGTCTTTGGAATGTGGGAGGAAACCTGAACACCTGGTGGAGTCCCCACCCAGTCACAGGGAGAATGGACTGAGTGGAATTTGAAACCTGTTCACTGGTGCTACAAACCATTGCGCTAACTGCTACACAACTGTGCTTTACCTAACATAAACCTTCCTCCAGGTCTTTATCTGCAGACTGAGGTGTTCGAGGTGATGGTGGACAGCTGGAAGGGAGACTGTGGACTGTGGGATCTTAACTTTCAGATTCAAACCAGGATGTTTCACAGCCCATCTGAGGAAAAACTATTTTCCCTTACAGCTGGGAAGAGTTGGAGAGAGTTCTCCCTCAGAGGGCACACATGGAGCATCAATTAAAGAGTCATCGAATCATGTAGAGGCAGGCCTTCATCCTGACGTATCCATAGCAACCATCAAATACACATCCACACTAATGGTAACACAAGAGACTGCAGATGTTGGAAATCCAGAGCAACATGCAAAGGGCAGTTGGCGTTTTGGGTAAAGATCCTTTGCCTAGAGGTGGGTCTTGAATTTGTTCAGAATTTGTTTTGATTTTCTTTGGTAGCTTGAAGAAGATTTTTGAGGCTCTTGAGATGGTTCTCCTCAGTGGTGAGACTAAGGTAATAGAATTGTAGAGGATTAAAACACAGAAATAGGTCCTTTGGCCCATCTAGTCCATGTTATTCAACCTTGTCCCATCGACTTTCACTTAGACCATAGTTCTTCATACCTCCCCCCCCATCCATGCATTTATCAAAACTTCTTTTAAACGTTACAAATGAACCAATATCCATCACTTTCACTGGCAGCTCGTTCCACACTCGCACCACCCTCTGAGTGAAAAAGTTCCCCTTATGTTCCCCTTAAATATTTCTCCTTCATCCTTAAACTCAAAGAACATGAGAAATAGGAGCAGGAGTCGGCCATCTGGCCCATTGAGCCTTCTCCAACATTCAATAAGACCATGGCTGATTTGACTATGGACTCATCTCCACCTACCTGCCTTTTCCTCACAACCCTTGATTCCCCTACTATGGAAAAATCTATCCAACCCTGTCTTAAATATATTTACTGAGGCAGCCTCCACTGCTTCACTGGGCAGAGAATCAAGATTCACCACATTCTGGGAAAAGCAGTTCCTCCTCATTTCTATCCTAAATCTACTCCCCCGAATCTTGAGGTGATGTCCCCTAGCTCTAGACTCACCTATCGGGGAAACGACTTCCCTGCCTCTATTTTATCTATCACTTTCATAATTTTATATGTTTCTATAAGATCTCCTCTCATTCTTCTGAATTCCATTGAGTACAGTCCCAGGCAACTCAATCTCTCATCTCTGGAATCAACTTGGTGAGCCTCCTCTGCACCGCCTCCATAGCCAGTATATCCTTCCTCAAGAAAGGAGACCAGAACTGCATGCAGTACTCCAGGTGCGGCCTCACCAGTACCCTGTATAGTTGCAGCATAACCTCCCAGCTCTTAAATTCAATTCCTCTAGCAATGAAGGCCAACATTCCATTTGCCTTCTTGATAGCCTGCTGCACCTGCAAACCAATCTTTTGTGATTCATGCACAAATAATTCTAGTCTCACCCAATCTCAGTGGACAATGCCTGCTTGAACTCCCCCTAAATCTCTCTGATGAAGGGTTTTGGCCCGAAACGTTGTTATTACCTCCTCCCTTAGATGCTGTCTGGCCTGCTGAGTTCTGCCAGCATTTCATGTTTTTTACCTAAATCTCTCTACCTTGATTTTCCAAAGCTCAGGGATTATTCCTAACCTATTCAACTTTTCCCCATAAATCAGGACATAAGGTTCAGATTTAGATTCAGATTTATTTCTAACATCATAAATTATAAAGGATAATTCTCCAAATAAATTATTAAGGTGGCTGCCACCCCTGGTGATAGCATATTCTAAATTCCAACCACCCTCTGGGTGAAAAACTTCCACCTCAGATTCCCTCTTACTCCTGACATTCACCATAAGCCCTCTGGTATTAGGCACCTGTGCCATCTGTAATAAGTATCTCAAAGTTCGAAGTAAGTTTATGATCAAAGTACATACTCAATAAACCCAATAACAACAATGAAGTCAATGAAAGAGCACACCAGCAGGATGGACAACCAGTGTGCAAAAGTCAACAAATTGTGCAAATGCAAAAAGAAACAACAATAATAATAACAATAACAACAGTTTTTGACAGGAGCTAAAACATTTCTTCTCTCTAAAGAAGAAATCACAATTGACCCATCAAAATATATTCCTATTACTTGTTTACAAGCTATACATAAAATTGTAACATCATGTATCTCACAACTTATTACCACTTACGGAGACAGGATAGTTACAGAAAAGCAGAAAGATGCTGTAAGGTTATGAAAGGATGTAATAAATAACTGATAATAGGTTCTGTAATTCTAACTCAAGCCAAGTGGAAAAGCAGAAATCTTTCATGTTGTTACGTTGACTATCTAAAAGCATTTGATTCTGTCCTGCACTCATGGTTAATAGAAGTTCTTAATATGCATAAACTACACCCAATACTTTTAAAATCGATCACATCTGATGAAACATTAGCGTACCATAATCACCCTATCCATTAACAATCAAAATAAACCAACTCATTTTCCACGGCGACTCTCTAAGCCCACTATGGTTCTGTCTAGCTTTAAACCCACTCTCTAAATTACTGAATCGGACGAAAACAATCAGAAACAACCAAACAAAATACACCTAAACATGGTTTCTATACATGGAGGTTTGAAATTATAAGCCTCTTCATCCGTAAAGTTAAAACAGTTAATTCAAATAGATGAACTATTTTCTAAAGATATAGCCATGGACTTTGGACCAGATAGTGCAGAACATTAAACATAAAGAAAGTTGCAATGGAGCTAGCAGAACATAAAACAGAGCAGCAGAATACAATACAACTGATGGATGAATATGAAACATTAAAGTAATTGGGATATCAACAAGCAAAGAAAGATCCTCTCCACCCAGGCCATTCTCTTTTCTCTCTGCTGCCATCAGGTAGAAGGTACAAGAGCCTCAGGACTCGCACCACCAGGTTCGTGAACAGTTACTACCCCTCAACCATCAGGCTCTTGAACAAAAGGGGATAACTCCACTCATTCTATTTCGGGTGTTCCCACATCCAGTGGTCTCACTTTAAGGACTCTTTATCTTGTTACTTCATGCTCGTTATTTATTGCTATTTATTTATATTTGCATTTGCGCAGTTTGTTGTCCATTAATCCTGTTTACAGTTACTGTTCTATTGATTTGCTAAGTATGCCCGCGGGAAACAGAATCTCAGGGTTGTATGTGGTGACATGTATGAGCTCTGATAATAAATTGTACTTTGAACTTTGAAAAGATCATAGTACAATAAAGGGAAAACTTTGATCAGAATTTACTTTAAGGCTTCAGAAAGTCTACCAAGCAGTAGAAATTTAACAAAGGCAATAAGCACTTTTGCTGTATGCATATTAACTTATTCTTTTGAAATAATATCTTGGTCCAGAACAGATTTGGAAAATTTATAAAGAGAAATAAGAACTGAAATGACAAATTTTAGAAAACATTCTGTCCACTTAGATTAACTACCTAGGACAGAAGGAGGAAGAGGAATAACAGACATTAAAAAATTACACAACAGCCAGATAAATTTCTAAGGATATACTTTCATCAACAAAAACAGGTTTCAGCACTCCATGCGAGCATATGCAATTCTGATATAAAGTACACACCGTTAAACTTAAATGAAAGCAATTCCCAGAAAAATGAAGAAATTATCATTATAGAAGAAAAAGTCAACCAATGGGAGATTAAATATCTGGCACAGGATCGTTGAGGCCTGTGGGAGCTTGTCATGGCTCCTCCATGATTTGATGGTCAAAATGAGTGTAGAAGGCAATGTGTTTATCTGGAAATGAAGCTCTGTTGTCACCCTATGTCGCATTCAAGACATGCCACAGCTTTCGAGTAGCCTTTATTGATTCATGTTTAGTGCTGAGTTGCCACTTTGCCAGTGAGGTGGCTTTCTGGAGATCGTACCTGGACCTCTTGTGACAGTCTTGGTCTCCAGACTTGAGTGCCTCTGAACTGGCCCACAAGCAGACTGTGGATCTCCTAGTTCATCCAGGGCTTCTGGTTGGGGAAGATGCTGAATGATTTTGCGGGGACGCATTCATCTATGACTGCTTCTTCAGGCATACTCAATCATTTTGGATGCCTCCATCAGCTTGCCCCTCAACCTCTTCCACTCCAGGGAAAACAAGCCCAGTCTATCCAGTCACCAGGGTTGGAGGTCTGTGCGAGCACGTAAGTTCAAACCAATGATTGGCAGGCCCTGGGGTTGGTCAAATCCAGAGGGAGAAGCCAAAGGTCGAAGACCAGAGGTCAGCGAATCCAGAGGTAGAAGCTCAAAGGTTGAAGTCCGAAGCCAGTGAGTTCGGAGGTTGAGGCTTTAAGATCCGGCTTCTCCAGAGATCAGAGCCCTGATGTGTGTGAGTCTGCAAGTGCTGGCCTTGACTTTCGGACTCACAGTGATCTCCAGCTATGATGACTGGACAGTCTGTGTTTGCTCTCCTTGGAGCAGAGGACGTTGAGGGGTGACCTGACGAGAGGAATAAGGGTCAAATATGTCCACAAGAAACAGTCATAGGCAACTGTGTCCCTACAAAATCACTCAGCGTCTTCCCCAGCTAGAACCCTTGGATGAACCATGAGATCTGCTGAAGGCCACAGACTGGAGGATGGAGGCCCAGTATCTGAAAGTTCAGGGCTAAAGGACTGTAGGTGGCCTGTCCTGGGGTCAGAGGGTGTGTGTGTGTGTGTGTGTGTGTGTGTGTGTGTGTGTGTGTGTGTGTGTGTGTGTGTGTGTGTGTGTGTGTGTGTGTGTGTGTGTGTGTGTGTGTGTGTGTGTGTGTGTGTGTGTAGAAAGGGTCTTGTCTTTCTGTTGTCGGCTTCTTCTGTGTTATTGCTGTTGTTCTATTGAACACTGTGGACGTTGCTGCCGGAACGTGTGGTGACACTAGCGGGCTGCCCCCAGCACATCCGTGAGTGTGTTGGCCGTTAAGACAAACGGTGTGTCTCACTGTGTGTTTCGATGTACGTGTGATAAGCAGATCCGAGTCTGGATCTGAATCGTCGTAACTGAAAATCTTCATTGCAGTCAGAAACCTGGTGATGCTCCAGAAAACTGCTGCCCTGTGTCTGAACTCGTGTCCACTCATGCTGAGCTGTGCTCTCTGCTCACTGGCACACTTGCTCCTGGCCTGGACAGCCTTGACGCTGGAATGTTCTGTTTCTAAGTCCAAACAGTCCCCACTACCGTGTAGAGTCTGAGTCAGCACAGGGACAGGCTCTTCAGCTTACCTACTCTGTGCTGAACTATTATTCTGCCTGGTTCCATTGGCCTGCGTCTGGGCCGTAGCCCTCTATGCCCCTCCCGTCCTTGAACCTATCCAAACTTCTCTTGCACGTTACAATAAAATCTGCATCCAACACATCTGCCAGCAGCTCGCTCTATACTTGCACCACGTTCTGAGTGAAGTTCCCCTTCTGGTTTCCCCTTAAATTCTTCACATTCCTCCCTTAACCGAAAACCTTTTTTGTTCTCGTCTCACCCAACCGCAGTGGAAAAGGCTGGCCTGCATTTACCTGAACTATTATCTTGTGTACTGTTATGTTGTTCTTTAGCAAAGGCAGATTTACATGGGTTTTTAACACTGGCACTTTTATTGACAGGAGATGGTCACGGTGGCTTCAGCTTGGCCATATCTTTCTCGAGACCCTGTAGACCACCAAGAAGTGCGTGTGCATCATTCACCAACATCATTTCAGTTCAGGGTGAACCATGTATTGCACACTGGGAACAGAAGTTCTTTATTGTGTACACACACAATGACACATATATCTCTATCAAAGCTCCTCTCATTCTCCTAAATACCAGGGAATAAAGACGATTCAACCTTTCCCTGTAACTCAGGTCTTCAAGTACTGGCAAAATTCTTTAAATTTTCTCTGTATGCTTTCAATCTTAGGTATATCTTTCCTGTATGTAGTTGACCAGAACTGCACACAAATTAGGTCTCACCATTGACTTGTCGAACCTTACAGCTCCTTTGCACGGTTCTCAGATTTCTGAAAGCCAGTAAGCCAAAAGCCCACTTTATGACTCTATCTACCTGTGACGCTCTTCCAGGAGATTACAGATATGTATCCTCAAGTGAATGTTGTTTAAAGCAAGAAAAACTGCTGGAGAAAGATGAGAACGCAGCAGATGGGAATGGGAACTGTAAAGGCCAGCGTCTACACCCACAATGGCAGAGGTGGATGGTGAGGGGACGTTCAATAACAGAATGTTTCAAATACCTATCGTACATTCTGCAGCCTTTCTACATCCTTCTCTGTCAGTTCCAGTAGCGTAATGGCCTGCCCTTGTCTTTGAAGTAAACGAAAATGATTTCAGGGTCTGCTCATTGAAACCAGTCCTAGCTTCAAGTGGAACTTCCCTTAGCTTCCAGGGGCTGAATGGATCTCAACTCTCTGCGAGCTGCAAGTCCGATGCTAGAGCTCCAGATCATGGGGCCTTTCCCAGCAATCTGCACTCTGGGCAATCTCTTTCCACTTTGGCGTTCTTGTCTAACACACACACAAAATTCCGGAGGAACTCAGCAGCTCAGGCACCATCTGCAATATGGAGAGGGTTAAGCAGGCAAAACTAAGGGTGGGTGCTGGAAAAAAGAGGGCAGCTGTTACCAGAAATTAGTGAAATCAGTTCTGCAGATGCTGGAAATGCAAAGCAACACACACAAAATGCTGGAGGAACTCAGCAGGACAGGCAGCACCGGTGGAAAAGGATAAACAGTCAACGTTTCAGGCCAAGACCCTTCATCAGGACTGGAAAAAAAATACTGTTAGAGTGAGAAGGTGGGGGAAGGGGAAGAGAAGTACAAGGTGGTAGATGATAGGTGGAGCTGGAAGAGGAGTGGTGAAGTACAGAGCTGGGAAGTTGATTGAAAGAGATAAAGAACTGGAGAAGAGGAAATCTGATAGGAGAGGGTAGAAGACCATGGAAGAAAGGGAAGGGGGAGGAGCACCAGAAGACAGAACTACATCGACGACTGCATTGGTGCCACTTCCTGTACCCATGCTGCGCTCACTAACTTCATCAAACTTGCTTCTATCTTCCACCTGCCCTCAAATTTACCTGGTCCATTTCTGACGCCTCCTTCCCCTTTATCCATTTCTCTATCTCTATCTTTGGAGACAGTTTATCTCCTGATATCGTCTTACAGCTACCTGGACTATACCTCTTCCCACCTTGTCACTTGCAAAACTGCCATCCCCTTCTCTCAGTTCCTCCATCTCTGCTGCAGCTGCTCTCAGGATGAAGCTTTTCATTTCAGAACTATTGAGATGTCCTCCTTCTTCAAATAAAGGGGTTTTTCTTCCTCCTGCTCTCAATCATATCCCTTCCATTTTGCACACTTCTGCCCTCAACCCATCCTCTCACCACCACAGCAGGGATAGGGTTCCTCTTGTCCTCACCTACTAACTACTAGCCTCCACATCCAGTTCATAATTCTCCGTAACTTCCGGCAGCTCCAACAGGTTCCACCACCGAGCACATCTTTCCCTCCCCCCAACTTTCCCCTTTCCACAGGGTTCGCTCCCTATGCAACTCCCTTGTCCAATTGTCCCTCTCCACTGATCTCCCTCCTGGTACTCATCCTTGCTAGCAGTACAAATGCTGCCCTACACCTCCTCCCTCACTACCATTCAGGGTCTGATGGGGTCATCTACTGTATGCGGTGTTCCCAGTATGGCTTCCGGTATGTCAATGAGATCTGATGTAGATTGGGAGATGGTTTTGCTCAGCACCTAAGCTCTGTCCGGCAGAAAGAATGGGATCTCCTGGCGGCCACCCATTTCAACTCTACTTCCCATTCCAACATGTCAGTCCACGGCCTCCTCTGCTGCCACGATGAGGCCACACCCAGGTTGGAGGAGCAACATCTTATGTTCTGTGTAGGTAGCCTCCAACCTGATGGCATGAACATCAATGTCACAAATTTCCAGTAATTGTCCACTCCCCACCCCCTTCACCGTTCCCCCATTCCCATTTCCCTCTCTCACTTTAGCTCCTTACCCGCCCATGCTGCTTCTCCCCGTTCCCTTTCTCCCATGGTCTTCTACCTTCTCCTGCCCTTTATCTCTTTCTCCAGTCAACTTCCCAGCTGTATGCTTCACTGCTCTCCCTCACTCCGTCTCACCTATCACCTACAGCCTAGTACTTCTTCCTCCCTTCTTGCTCTAACTTCTCATCTTTTATTTCCAGTCCTGATGAAGGGCCCCAGCCCAAAACAGTGACCATTTACTCTTCTCCATAGATGCTGCCTGGCCTGCTGAGATCCTCCAGCATTTTGAGTCTAGTGAAATCGATGTTCATGCCATCAGATTGGAGGCCATCCAGATGAAATATGAGCTGCTGGTCCTCCAACCTGAGCTTGGCTACATTGGGTCCATACAGGAGACCACAGACAGACATATTTCCTTCCCACCACTCCATCCCTCCTTCTCTGTTTTTCTATTTTATTTATTTAGCAACACAGTGAAGAGTAGACCCCTCCGGCCCTTTGAGCCATGCTGTCTCAGCAACCCTACAACCCCAAATATCTCTGACCTAATCATGGGACAACTTACATTAAAACCATAAGAAATAGGAGTCGGCCGTCTGGCCCGTTGAGCCTGCTCCGCCATTCAATAAGATCATGGCTGATCTGGCCATGGACTCATCTCCACCTACCTGCCTTTTCCCCATAACCCTTAATTCCCCTACCATCTATCAAACCTTGTCTTAAATATGTATACTGAGGTAGCCTCTGCTGCTTCATTGGGCAGAGAATTCCACAGATTCACCACTCTCTGGGAAAAGCAGTTCCTCCTCATCTCCGTCCCAAATCTACTGCTCTGAATCTTGAGGTTATGTACTTTAGTTCTATTCTCATCTGCCAGTGGAAACAAAGCTTCCTGCCTCTTTCTTATCTGTCGCTTTCATAATTTTATATGTTTCTATAAGATCTCCTCTTCTGTAATAACCACTTAACCTACCTGGTACACATTTGGACGTGGGAGGAAACGGAAGCACACATGGAAAACCCACACATTCTGGGGAAGGACATATAGAAACTCCTTACAGAATGGTGCTGGAATTTAACTCCAAACTCCGGAACGCCCTGAGGTGTAATAGTGTTGGGCTAACCGCTATGTCACCATGGCACCAGTTCTCATTGCCCATTTGTCCTCCTTCTCTCTTTTTTTCCATTTCCCATTCTGATTACCCCTCCTTTCCCCCTCATCTGCCCATCACTTCCCGCTGGTTCCCCACTTCCTTCCCTTTAGGAGATGGTGGGACCTGACAGGAAAGGAAGGAGCATGGAATCAGGGGCGGGAAGTGGGAAGGGCAGATGAGAAAATTGGGGAGAGGGGACCCAGTGGAAGCTCTGTGAGGATGATGGCTGGATAGAGTGGGTGGAGGTCATGATGAAAGTGTCACTTTGAACGTTAGGGAGTCAGTTTGTGGATAGTGCAATACATATCCCTCTTGTGTTTGTAATTCTCTTTGCCGGAGGTGCTCTCTCACTGGGTATGAAAGGGTTAACATAAGAGGAGTGTTTGATGACTCACTGGAGTTTAGAAGACTAGTGGGGGTGGGGAATGGATGTGGAGAGGGTATTTCCAACAATGGGAGAGTCAAGGACCTGAGGGCAGCGCCTCAGAATAGAAGGGCACCCTTCACAGCAGAGATGAGGAGCAATTTCTTTAGTCATAAGGTGGTGAACCTGTGGGTGGAGGCCAAATCATTGCTTATATTTAAAGTGGAGGATGGTAGGTCTTTGATTAGTCAGGGAGTCAAAGGTTAAGGGGAAAAGGCAGGGGACTGGGGTTGAGTGGGAAAATAAATTAGTCATGATCAAATGGGCCGAATGGCATGGATCCAGCTCTTCTGGCTTATGGTCCCCAGACTCTGCCACTTCAATCTGATCATGCTCTCATCAGCCTATTCTGGATCCACTAGCCTTTACCGGGATTCATTCTGGATTTTTTCCCCTCTCTTGTGGATCCTGGATCTTTCCTGGTGCTTAGCCAACCAAGGTAATGAAATGTATTTGTCCCATGCACATCGAAGCACACAGTGAGATGCATCACTTGAATTATTGTAGTTGTTGGCATGATGTGATTACAGCCGGGGGAGTCGGAGTTCGATCCCAGCATCTAAGGAGTCTCTACGTTTTCCCCGTGATCGTGTGGATTTTCCCTGAAACTCCCATGTTGCCTCAAAATTCAGGGGAGAAGACTTAGGATGGAGGTGAGGAGAAATTGCTTTTCCCAGAGAGTGGTGAATCTGTGGAATTTTCTGCCCAGTTGAGGCCCCTTCACTAAATATATTTAAGATACAGTTAGACAGGTTTTTACATAGTAAGGGAATTAAGGGTTATAGGGAAAAGGCAGGTGGATGGAGCTGAGTTTACGGACGGATCAGCCATGATCTTATTGAACGGTGGGGCAGGCTCGATGGGCCAGATGGCCGACTCCTGCTCCTATTTCTTATGTTCTAATGTTCACATTCCAAAGATGTTCAGGTTAGGGTTAATTAGTCATTGTAAATTGACCCATGATTAGTTTAGGGTGAAAATGGAGGTTGCTGGGTGGTGAAGTGCTGGAGGGGCCAATTCTGCACCGTATCACTCAGGGGGCATTCTTTTACTTTGAGGCTGTGTTAACTGGTCCTAGAATCTCCCACTATTGAAATCATCCCTCCAGGTTCACTCAGTCAATTTTCAATCGGTTTCAATGAGAATCTCCCCTCATTTTCCTAAACTCCAGCGAGTACAGGCCCAGAGCCAGCAAACACTCCTCATACATTAACCCTTTCATTCCTGGGTTCATTCTCACGAACCTCCGCTGGACCCCCTTCACCAGGACTCAAAAGACACCCTGCCAGTATAAAGGGGTGGGGCAGGAGCTGTTGGATCCAGATGTGGGTGATGTGAAAGGAAGATGAGAGGGAGAGCGGAAATGATGTGAGAAGCTGGGAGGTGAAAGGAGGGAGTGACAGAGGCCTGAAAAAATGGAAACTGGTAGGAGGGGAAGGTGGATTTTTGAATAAAGGGAGTGAGAGAAACCGGAGGGAGGAGTGTGTGGGTGAGGGGCAGAGGGTGTGGGTATGAGAGGACAAGGAGATGGGTTGTGTGGGTGGTGGGATAATGGAAAAGTAGTGGTGGGGTGAGCGGAGTGGATGTGTGTGTGCATCTGGGCAGGGATTTCGGAGGGAGTCCGCTGATGTGTGTGGGTGGTGCGGTCAGGGGTGGGGTGGGAGGCAACAGTTCACTTGACCAGCAATGATTCATTCCCGCCATTTCTCTGGGGAGGTGCTCACAAGGATGGACCACAAATCCCTCTCTCGGGAGGAGACCACATCCACTTCTTTTCTCACCAGCCACACTTAACACCGCCTTTCCACCCCCCCCCCCCCCCACCCGGCTCAAACAGCCCTCTCTGATTAAAGACAAGTGGAGGTTTCTGGCAAGCGTCCAGTGTGCTTCTCTGACCTGAACATTGGTTTCAGATGTAGCGTGTACTTGGAGGATTTAAGGATACAAGCATTAATTTGTTTTGGTGATGGTGAGGGACGAGTGTTGGACCCGAGATCAGACGGCGTCTCCTGCTCTCTCTCCAACACTGCCTTGGGGAGGGCGGGGGGAATCTGCATCTCCATCAGCAGGCAAATAGCCTCAGCTTCGCGTCGAATCTAAGACAGAGTGTCACTGGCAAAGCAATGCATCCTTGGCATTCCTGCATCCCTGTGAGTCCCACAGCAGGGCTGAAATAGAAGTTTAAAACGCAGGAAAATAAATGGAGATGGTTTATTTGTAAAGAGGAGGCACAGGGGACAGCAGATGCTGGAATGGGAATCGGGCTTATTGTCATTGTCTTTGATGATGTGAAACTTGCAGCAGCAGTACAGTGCAGAGACATTAAATTACTATAATCTACAAAGATAAATAAATGTTGCAAAAATATAACGAGCTGGTGTTCATGGGTTCAATGTCCGTTCAGAAATCTGACGGTGGAGGGGAAGAAGCTGTTCCTGAAACACTGAGTCTTCAAGCTCCTGTACCTCGCCCCCGGTGGCCGTTCATTGCATCCGCTAATGACGGGGAGCCCGTGTGGGAGAGTGGGAAAAGCCTCTGCTCTGGGGCAGTTTGACCTCGGGTCCAGTGGTTCGAACAGGCGTCACAGACTGGGGTCTTCTTTCCTTGCACTGGATGGCCCCGACGCCTTCTGTGCCTTGTCAGCTCCCCCGCTCTCCGCAGAGCCTTGCAGTGTCGCCTCTCTGGCCGTGGGATCCCGTTTGCCTCGATCGCCAGAGCTGTGACAGTCCCTATCTCGCCAGGGTACGAGGCTGCCGGCGGCCCTCGCCTGTCAGAGCGGGGTACCAGGGTGTGCAACAGCTACTTGGAGGCACGGCTGAGAGTCCGGTGGGGACCAAAAGCAAGTGAGCCGCCCTGGCGTGGACATGACAAGCCCCGTCACCAGAGGTACTGCCCCTCCCTGGACACCCCAATCAGCCCTGGATGTTCGTTCGTTCATTGTGCGCTGTGGGTGATCATGGTCTTTCCAGGACTGTGATTGTTCTTGGCAGATTTTTCTGCAGAAGTAGTTTGCCTCCTTCTGGGAGGTGTCTTTACAAGCTGGGTGACCCCGGCCATTATCAATACCCTTCAGAGATCGTCTCCCTGGCAGAACCAGATTCCTTTTGCTACTAATGAGAAACAGGCACGTCGTGGATGGCGAGGGCACTTCATGATGCTACACAATTTACCGACAGAGAAAGTTTACAAAGCGGGAGGAGGACATTTGGCTCGCGATGTGTGTGCTGGTCCGCAGCCTAACTCCACCCACCCACACTGGGTCCCGGATACACCCCAGCACTGTTGAACCGTGGGGAGGGCCTCTTCCATCTCCCACCCTTTTGAGCAGTGAGGTCCAGACCCTAAAATATTCCCCTCATCTCCCCTCTAACCCTTCCAATCATAGTTTATTCCCCTCCATTGATGCTCCCTGACCTGCTGAATTCCTCCAGCATTTTGTGTGTGTGTGTGTCACTCTGGATTTCCAGCACCTGCAGAATCTCTTGTGTTCCCATTTACTCTGTTCCAGCCCTCCATCCCCCTCAGCTACCCTTCAGAGGGAACAATCACAGCCTACCTGACCTTTCCTCACGGATACAGTTTCCCCTTCCAGTCTGCCAGAGAGTTACCGTCAAACATTTCATCCCTGCGCCGTCACTCACTGTTGGAAAATTCCAGAACACTGACGGCCCACGGAGATCAGGGACACAGCAGAGAAATCTTCAAAAGGTCCTGAAATCTGGCACTGGCACTGGCACTGGCACTTGGAACTTAATGAAATTCCAACCATATTACTGATTTTGTGAAGAGCTATGGCCTGCCTCTTTAAAGCAACAACCCCAACCCCCCTCACCACCCCCACCAGAGCAGAATGATCTGACTTCCTCCCTGGGAAGTTGGGAACCTGGGGAGATATCTGGGGCTAGTGAGCAAGATATGAGGTGCCTGAGGGCTTGGTCAAGGACAGAGGTTGAGAAGCAGCCGTGGAGGGGAGGTTGGTGTGGGTAGGGGGTATGGTGGGGAGCTGGGGGAGAAAGAGAGGTGGAAAGATGAGTCAGAGAGAGATGATAAGAAGAGAGAGCTGGGAGGGAGAGTGAAAGAAAGCTGGAGAGAGAGAGGTTGGAGGGTGATTCTTGGTGTTGGCAGTTGAAGAACCAGCCATCATGTGTGGAACAGCAAATAATGAGGAAAAAGAGGGGAAAAAAAGGAAAAAATATGAGACAGAGGAGAAGAAACAGGAGAGAGAGACACACAGAGGCAGGGACAGAGAAAGAGAGAAAGAGACCGAGGCAGACAGAGAGAGTGCGACAGAGATAGAGAACATAGAACATAGAATAGTACAGCACAGTACAGGCCCTTCGGCCCACAATGTTGTGCCGACCCTTAAACCAAGCCTCCTATATATCCAGCAAACACGAGGAAATCTGCAGATGCTGGAAATTCAAACAACACACACAAAATGCTGGTGGAACACAGCAGGCCAGGCAGCATCTAAAGGAAGAAACACTGTTGACGTTTCGGGCTGAGTCCTGACGAAGGGTCTCGGCCCAAAACATAGACAGCACTTCTCCCTATAGATGCTGCCTGGCCTGCTGTGTACCACCAGCATTTTGTGTGTGTTGTTGTTCCTCCTATATATCCCCCCACTTTAAATTCCTCCATATACCAGTCTAGTAGTCTCTTAAACTTCACTAGTGTATCTGCCTCCACCACTGACTCAGGCAGTGCATTCCACACACCAACCACTCTCTGAGTGAAAAACCTTCCTCTAATATCCCCCTTGAACTTCCCTCCCCTTATCTTAAAACCATGTCCTCTTGTACTGAGCAGTGGTGCCCTGGGGAAGAGGCGCTGGCTGTCCACCCCGTCTATCCCTCTTAATATCTTGTACACCTCTATCATGTCTCCTCTCTTCCTCCCTTTCTCCAAAGAGTAAAGCCCTAGCTCCCTTAATCTCTGATCATAATCCATACTCTCTAAACCAGGCAACATCCTGGTAAATCTACTCTGTACCCTTTCCAATGCTTCCACATTCTTCCTATAGTGAGGCGACCAGAACTGGACACAGTACTCCAAGTGTGGCCCAACTAGAGTTTTATAGAGCTGCATCATTACCCCGTGACTCTTAAACTCTTTCCCTCAACTTATGAAAGCTAACACCCCATAAGCTTTCTTAACTACCCTATCTACCTGTGAGGCAACTTTCAGGGATCTGTGGACATGAACCCCCAGATCCCTTTGCTCCTCCACACTACCAAGTATCCTGCCATTTACTTTGTACTCTGCCTTGGAGTTTGTCCTTCCAAAGTGTACCACCTCACACTTCTCCAGATTGAACTCTATCTGCCACTTCTCAGCCCACTTCTGCATCCTATCAATGTCTCTCTGCAATCTTCGACAATCCTCTACACTATCTACGACACCACCAACCTTTGTGTCATCTGCAAACTTGCCAACCCACCCTTCTAACCTCACATCCAGGTCGTTAATAAAAAATCACGAAAAGTAGAGGTCCCAGAACCGATCCTTGTGGGACACCACTAGTCACAACCCTCCAATCTGAATGTACTCCCTCCACCACAACCCTCTGCCTTCTGCAGGCAAGCCAATTCTGAATCCACCTGGCCAAACTTCCCTGAATCCCATGCCTTCTGACTTTCTGAATAAGCCTACCGCGTGGAACCTTGTCAAATACCTTACTAAAATCCATGTAGAACACATCTACTGCACTTCCCTCATCTATATGCCTGGTCACCTCCTCAAAGAACTCTATCAGGCTTGTTAGACCCGATCTGCCCTTCCCAAAGTCATGCTGACTGTCCCTGATCAGACCATGATTCTATAAATGCCCATAGATTCTACCTCAAAGAATCTTTTCCAACACAGAGAATAGTACAGAGAGAGAGAAAGCGATAGATAAAGAGATGGGCAGACAGGGTGAGACAGCGAGGCGGGGTAGAAAGACAGAGAAAGAGAATGAGGGACAGACAGACACTCAGACAGATGTGTGGATAATGGGTTAATGAGAGAATTCCTGGCAATCCTCAGAAATAAAGATATGGCCGCCAAGTGTGAGACAATCAAGTTTAATGCAATTTCTACTGACGCATGTATCTGACATGTCCTCTAACCTTTCCAAGCCTTGACTCATTGCACTTACTGCAGCCAGTCAGTTTCAAGAGCCTTTGATGCAAGTGACTGCCATCTGGTAAAGAGGTGATGTTAATATTGGCCTTCAGAGGAAGTCCGCTGGCTGGCCGGTCCAAGTTTCTGTAGTTGTGAAAATCAGGAATCAAACTGCAGCTGTTGGAAACCTGAAATAAAATAAGAACATGGCAAAAGTTCTCAGCAGCTGTGGAACAGGAAAAAGAGATAGCGTTTCAGATCCAGGATCTCCTGTCTGGATTGAGAAAGCATATTGAACATTGGGTCTGTTTCTCTTCCCACAAACGCTGCCTGACCAGCTGGACATTTCCGGTGTTCTCTGTTCTGATACATTCCCATCCATGACCAACCTATTTTATGTTTGTGTACAACCTGATAGGATCATTAGGAGGACATTCGATCCAACCAGTCGATCCTGGTACACGTGCTCCACTGGAGCCTCCTCCCATTCCACTCCATCCATCTCTCAACTGTGTCCAGCCTCCCCTCAATCACACAGACACTATCCAAATCAAGTCTTCTCTATGGGAATGAGCTCACGTTCTCACCGCTCTCTAGCAAAGGAGTTTTTCCAGAATTTCCGGTCAGATTTCATGTTGATTCTCTGATCTCACATTGATTTCTTTGAAACTCTTCTCCCTCCTGCCATCTGGCAAAAGGTACCGAAGCATTTGGACTCTCACGACCAGACTGTGCAACAGTTTCACCCCCCCCCAAGCCATCAGACTCCTCAATACCCAGAGACTAGACTGACATCTACATCATTTATTATTATATTGTAATTTGTCCTCTACCGTGCCTATTGTCTTGCTTATTAATTAATTATTGTACTGCCCTGCACTGTTTTGTGCACTTTATGTAGTCCTGTGTGAGTCTGTAGTCTAGTGTAGCCTTGAGTTGTCTCACATAGTCTAGTGTAGTTTTGTGTTGCTTCATGTAGCACCATGTTCCTGGAGGAACGTCGTTACGTTTTTACTGTGTACTGTACCAGCAGTCATGGTTGAAATGACGATAAAAGGTGACTTGACTTGACTTGATATGGACCCCATGCCTGGAACTGCTCTCTCTGCATCCATGCCATCACAACCCTTTGGCATTTTTCTGACCCCACTGGGGTCTCGCCGTAACTCTTCACCTTCCAGGAGAAGAGAGTCAGTCTGTTCCTCCTGTTGTGATATCTACACTCATGTCTTTCTTGGATTCTCCTCGTGAAGGCTGTCTCCTCTATATCCTTTTTATAGCAGTGACCAGGTGTGTACACAGTACTCCAAGTGTGGTCCGACCTCGGTCAAGGTTTAGCATCAACCTTTTCAAAGATTAGATCAGCTTTATTTGTCACGTGTACGTCGAAACATCAAAACATATAGTGAAATATATCATGTGCGTCAATGACTGACCCATCTGGGGATGTGCTGGGGTAGCTGGCTTCAAGTCCCAACCATAGCATGCCCACATCTTCCTAACCTTAGTCTGTACATCTTTGGGATGTGGGAGGAAAGCTGTGCGCCCAGGGGAAATCCACGCTGGAGAATGTACAAACTCCTTACAGCGAGCGAGCGGCAGGCATTGAAGCCTGATCAGTGATCATTGTAAAACATTATCCTCTCCACTACCCTGCTACTTGTTTTCGGTATGGTTTCTGCCTCAGATTCTGGCACCTGGCTGTCTTACTCAGGAATTGGGCCTTTAACACCTTGTTTAGTTCCCAGGTTCCGATAATTACGAACACCTGCATTCCATCAACCAGAGTAGAATAAGAGTCCTGTGACCACTACCAAAAGGTGCCAGTTCGTTGGTCGACTTGTGTGCGAGTAACCTCACTCCATGGTGTTTAGGACTATCATTTCTAAGTCTATCCTTGTTCCTGAATTATCTACCAAGACTGTGGGTAAAACCCCCCTTGGAACTCTTCCCACGCTTTCTACGATGGCAGCGTCTCCCTCCTCAGCCTCCACGCCCAAGCTCAGCACTTTTGCTTGTTCCACCGCCACGTCCTTGCAACACAGATTCACTAATCCCTGACTAACTATTATAGATCGGAGTATTTGTGCTGTCAAATCCCTCTGTCCCTACACCCACCCAGACTTACCTCCCCTCCCCTCCCCCAGTAATGTCAAAGTCAAAGTTTACTGTCATTTGCACAAGTGCGCGCATTCACGGTGTCAATGACAAACCCACTTTGAGCAGCATCGTGGGCATGTAACATCATATAAGCAGCATTCCCAAGACAAACGTGAATTATCCACAATGTTTACAAGAAAAAAAACACAATTAGAACACAAAGTTCACTTGAATGCAAAGTGATCAAGTGGGTGTTGCTGAACTGTAGTGATTAGGGTCGTGCCAGTTGGTACAAGATCTGAATGGTCGCAGGGAAGTAGCTGTTCCTGAACCTGGTGGTATGGGACTTCTGTATCCCCTGCCTGATGGAAGCAAGGAGAAGAGGGTTTGGCCTGTGAGGGCCCTTACTGATAGATATCACCTTTTTCAGGCATTGCCCATTGAAGACGTTCTCAACGCTGGGGAGATCTGCGCCCGTGATGGGACTGGCAGAGCTTGCAACCCTCTGAAGCTCTTTCTGATCCCTACACGCACTCAATGTTTTAAGAACAGCTTCTGCTCCCCCACCATCAGATTTATGAATAGTCCATGTACTGACAAACACTACTTCACTACTTTTGCTCTCTTGTTGCAATACTTACTGTACGTACGTTCTGATTGTCTTTCATAATGATATTTTAAATGTATAACACTGTACAGCTGCCACAAGACAGCAAGTTTCATGTTAGTGATAATCAACCTGATTCTGACTCTGATGTTCACCCCAGAAACCAACACATCAAAGGATGAGCTTTCTTTCTGCCCTGAGGGTTATCAGGAGAGGGGTCAGTCTATCAGTCGTGGGGCTGATCAGGGCTGGCTTCTGGTGTCCTGGCAGATAAAGGTACCGCTCCAGGCCCTCTGCCTGCAGATCTGTATCTCAGCATCCCCACAAACACTGGGCTCCCTCCCAGCTCCCAGCGCTGTCAGGCCGAGGAGCCTTGCAGCCTGCAGCGAGTAGCTGATCTTCCGATTCAGTATCACTTATTTATCAGAATCAGGTTTAATATCACCTGCACATGTTGTGAGATTAGTTAACTTTACGGCAGCAGTGCAATGAAATACATGCTATATAAATATAGAGAAAAGAACTGAATTACAGTATATTAAATAGTTAAGTTAAAGTAAGTAATGCTAAAAAATAGAAATAAAAAAAGTAATGAGGTGGTGTTCATGGGTTCAATGTTCATTTAGGAATCGGATGGCAGAGGGGAAGAAGCTGTTCCTGAATTGCTGAGTTTGTGCCTTCAGGCTTCTGTACCTCCTTCCTGATGGTAACAGTGTGAAGTGGGCATGTCCTGGGTGATGGGGTTCCTTAATGATGGATGCTGCCTTCCTAAGGCACTGCTCCTTGAGGATGTCTTGGATACTACGGAGGCTTGTACCCACGATGGAGCTGACTAATTTTACAAATTTTTGCGACTTATTTCGATCTTGCGCAGAAACGCCCCCCCCCATTCCAGACAGTGATTTAGCATTTGATCAAGTTGAATGGAAATATTCATTTAATGTTTTAGAACAATTTGGTTTCGGTATAAATTTTAATAATTGGATTAAAATTATATATAAAGCTCCTGTTGCTACTGTTGTCACCAATAACTGTAGGTCTCCCCTTTTTCAGCTATCACGGAGGACAAGACAAGGTTGTCCATTAAGTCCTTTGTTATTTAATTTAATATTAGAACCCCTTGCTATTGCTCTTCGTGAAGCTAGAAATATTCATGGAATTTTTATGAATGGGACCGTGCACAAGATCTTTCTTTACGCTGATGATTTATTGGTATATATATCTAAGCCTGAAGAATCTATTCCTGCTTTGTTAAGATTATTTGACAAATTTGTAGATTTTTCAGGATATAAAATAAATTTTAGTAAAAGTGAATTACTTCCTTTAAATTAATTTGTCTTTATATATGATAATATTCCTTTCAAAGTTACGGATTCTTTTAGATATTTAGGTGTCAGAATTACAAAAAAAATAAGGATCTTTATAAAGTTAATTTTCCTCCTTTAGTGGACTCATTTAGTAGATGGAGCCCACTTACATTTTCACTTGTTGGTCGTATTCGTGTAGTTAAAATGATGTTTTAAAATGATTAAACTGAAATTTTTATATTTATTTCAGAATATTCCTGTTCAGAAACAAAGGTTCTGAACTTAAAGAAGGGTAACTTTGAAGGTATGAGACGTGAATTAGCTGAGATAGACTGGCAAATGATACTTAAAGGATTGACGGTGGATATGCAATGGCAAGCATTTAAAGATCGCATGGATGAACTACAACAATTGTTCATCCCAGCTTGGCAAAAGAATAAACCAGAGAATGTAGTGCACCCATGGCTGACAAGGGAAATTAGGGATAGTATCAAGTCCAAAGAAGAAACACATAAATTAGCAAAAAAAAAGCAGCACACCTGAGGACTGGGAGAAATTCAGACCAGCAGAGGAAGACAAAGGGCTTAATTAGGAAAGGAAAAAAAGATTATGAGAGAAAGCTGGCAGGGAACATAAAAACTGACTGTTATAGATACTTATAGATATTTTATAGATACTTTAAGAAAAGGATTGGTCAAGACAAATGTAAGTCCTTTACAGTCAAAAACAGGTGAATTGATCATAGGGAACAAAGACATAGCAGACCAATTGAATAACTACTTTGGTTCTGTCTTCACTAAGGAGGACATAAACAATCTTCCGGAAATAGTAAGGGACCGAGGGTCTAGTGAGATGGAGGAACTGAGGGAAATACATGTTAGTAGGGAAGTGGTGTTAGGTAAATTGAAGGGATTAAAGGCAGATAAATCCCCAGGGCCAGATGGTCTGCATCCCAGAGTGCTTAAGGAAGTAGCCCAAGAAATAGTGGATGCATTAGTGATAATTTTTCAAAACTCCTTAAATCCTGGATTAGTTCCTGAGGATTGGAGAGTGGCTAATATAACCCCACTTTTTAAAAAAGGAGAGGGAGAGAAACCGGGGAATTATAGACCGGTGAGTCTGACATCGGTGGTGGGGAAAATGCTAGAGTCAGTTATCAAAGGTGTGATAACAGCACATTTGGAAAGAGGTGAAATCATCGGACAAAGTCAGCATGGATTTGTGAAAGGAAAATCATGTCTGACGAATCTTATAGAATTTTTTGAAGATGTAACTAGTAGAGTGGATAGGGGAGAGCCAGTGGATATGGTATATTTAGATTTTCAACAGGCCTTTGACAAGGTCCCACACAGGAGATTAGTGTGCAAACTTAAAGCACACGGTATTGGGGGTATGGTATTGATGTGGATAGAGAATTGGTTGGCAGACAGAAAGCAAAGAGTGGGAGTAAACGGGACCTTTTCAGAATGACAGGCAGTGACTACTGGGGTACAGCAAGGGTCAGTGCTGGGACCCCAGTTGTTTACAATATATATTAATGATTTAGACGAGGGAATTAAATGCAGCATCTCCAAGTTTGCGGATGACATGAAGCTGGGCGGCGGTGTTAGCTGTGAGGAGGATGCTAAGAGGATGCAGGGTGACTTGGATAGATTAGGTGAGTGGGCAAATTCATGGCAGATGCAATTTAATGTGGATAAATGAGAGGTTATCCATTTTGGTTGCAAGAACAGGAAAACAGATTATTATCTGAACAGTGGCCGATTAGGAAAAGGGGAGATGCAACGAGACCTGGGTGTCATTGTACACCAGTCATTGAAGGTGGGCATGCAGGTACAGCAGCCGGTGAAAAAGGCAAATGGTATGTTGGCATTCATATCAAAAGGATTTGAGTACAGGAGCAGGGAGGTTCTGCTGCAGTTGTACAAGGCCTTGGTGAGACTACACCTAGAATATTGTGTGCAGTTTTGGTCCCCTAATCTGAGGAAAGACATTCTTGCTATAGAGGGAGTACAGAGAAGGTTCACCAGATTGATTCCTGGGATGGCAGGACTTTCATATGAAGAAAGACTGGATCAACAAAGCTTATACTCACTGGAATTTAGAAGATTGAGGGGGGAATCTTATTGAAACGTATAAAATTCTAAAGGGATTGGACAGGCTAGATGCAGGAAGATTGTTTCCGATGTTGGGGAAGTCCAGAACGAGGGGCCACAGTTTAAGGATAAAGGGGAAGCCTTTTAGGACCGAGATGAGGAAAAACTTCTTCACACAGAGAGTGGTGAATCTGTGGAATTCTCTGCCACAGGAAACAGTTGAAGCCGGTTCATTGGCTATATTTAAGAGGAAGTTAGATATGGCCCTTGTGGCTAAAGGGATCAGGGGATATGGAGAGAAAGCAGGTACAGGGTTCTGAGTTGGATGATCAGCCATGATCATACTGAATGGCAGTGCAGGCTCGAAGGGCCAAATGGCCTACTCCTGCACCTATTTTCTATGTTTCTATTTTGACTAAGAAGTTTTTTGATCAGATTGACTCTATTATTCTATCTTTTATTTGGGATAATAAAACACCAAGGATCAGTAAAAATCATTTACAAAAGTTGAAAAAGGACGGAGGTCATGCTTTGCCTAATCTAAGAATGTATTATTGGGCTGTTAATTTGCGATATATGTCCTTTTGGTTATATTGGGGTGATAGGAATGACCAGCCAGTCTCGGTAGACCTGGAACTGAGAGCTATGAAACAGTTTTATTTAACTTCGTTATTAGGAGTTGCTCTACCTATGCAATTAGCTAAAGTTGCTAATTTAAATTTATATCCTGTGGTTAAGCACTCTTTACAAATTTGGCTCCAGTTCTGCAATTTTTTTAATCTTAAAAAATGTAAACTTTGTAGTATAATTGATCGTAATTACTTTTTTAAACCTTCCTGGTGTGATCCAATTATTTTACTTTGGAAAAATAAAGGTATTAAGTCTTTTTTGGACAATTAAAGAAGGCAGATTGATGTCTTTTGAACAATTAGTCGATAAATATTCTCTTTCATATACACACTTTTTACAATATCTTCAAGTTAGACATTTTTTACAAAAATATTTAAGTAATTTTCCTTACATATTGGAGGCTGACTTGTTAGATACTATTATGAATATGAACCCCTTGATGAAAGGTTCTATTGGAAGAATTTATAATATATTATTACAATGGGATAAGCGTCCTTTACTTAAGATTAAACAAGATTGGGAGCAAGAACTCAATTTGACTTTTATATGGGAGGATTGGATGCGGATTCTGAAGCTGGTTAACTCTTCCTTGGTCTGTGCTAGACATTCACTGATTCAATTTAAAATTGTACATCGTTACCATTTGACGAAAGAGAGACTTTCTAAAATATTTCCCAACGTTGACAAGTATTGTGATAGATGTAAAACTGAGATAGCCACACTGACACATATGTTCTGGTCATGTTCTATATTAAAACCATCCTGAAGTCAGTCTTTTCGACAATTTCTAAAGCATTTAGAATCAATTTGCAACCTAATAAATTGACTGTGCTTTTTGGAATAATTCCTCAAAATATCCATGGTATTTCTCTCTCTGACCAACAAGTTATTGCGTTTGTTACATTGATAGCTAGGAGGGCCAATTTTGTTGAAATGGAAGGATATATCTGCTCCTACTTTGTCACAATGGTTCTCTCAAGTGAAGCTGTGTCTCAGTTTGGAGAAAGTTAGAAGTCGAACTTTGAACCTTTATTTGATTTTGAGAAGAGATGGGTCTCATTTGCTCGTTATTATCATTTCAGTTAACTGATAGATTTCCTCCATGATCTAAGTGTAAATTTTGTTTTGATATATTTTTTCTTCTTGTTGGCGGTTTGATGTTTATTTTTAGAAGCTTTCTATATGACGCACGGCTCCGGGGCTGTGCCCTCAATGGGTTTCTTTTTTTGCTCACTTTTCTTGCTTAATAGGGTTGTTTTTATTCACAAAAATTTTTGATCTTTAAGATAATTTTTTATTGAGGCATTGTAAGTGTTGTTACTTCAATGTAACTGTGTATTTTTGAATAAAAATAATAATAATAAAAAGATTTGAAAAGAAAGTGATTTAGCCAGTCAAAATGCTCTCCACAGTACACTTGTAGAAGCGTTCGAGTGTTTCAGTTGGCAAACCAAATCTCCTCAGACTCCTTATGAAATATAGCTGCTGTCTGGCCTTCCTTATAACTGCATCGATATGTTGGGACCAGGTTAGGTCCTTGGAGATCTTGACACCCAGGAACTTGAAATTGCTCACTCTCTCCACTTCTGATCCCTCTATGATTTGTGTTCACATAGAACATAGAACATTACAGGCCCTTTGGGGCATAATGTTGTGTTAACCCTTTAACCTAGCCCAAGATTAATCCAACCCTTTCCTCCTACATCAACCATCTATATGCCTGTGTAAGAGTTAAGTGCCCCTAATGTATCTGCCTCTACCATGTTCAAGTACCCACCACTCTTTGAGTAAAACGAACTTACCTTCTTAAATGCTCCCCATACTTCCCTCCAATCACCTTGAAGTTATGTTCTCTTGTATTAGCCAGTGCCACCCTGGGGGAAATGTCTCTGGCGGTCCACTTGATCCTTGCCTCTTATCCTGTACATGTCTATCAGGTTGCCTCTCACCCTCTTTCACTCCAAAGAGAAACGCCCATCTCACTCAACATATCCTCATAAGACATGCCCTCTAGTCCAGGAAGCATCCTGGTAAATCTCCTCTGAACCCTCTCTATAGTTTCCATGTCCTTCCTATAACGTGGCCAGAAATGAACACGATACTCCAAGTGTGGTTTAACCAGGGTTTTACAGAGACTAGATTTGAGAATCTTGATGTGACATATTGGAAGCACAGTGTAGAAGGTGGAGGCATTGTATCAGCTCCCTGTCCCAGCTGCCTCATCTGCTGCTTCAGAGCCCACGGAACCGGAGAGGAGGTAGGTCCTACTGGACAGTCTAAGAAGGATGAGAGGGCCCTAAAACCTCATTGTATTTGGATCAGATACGCATGCCCTACGCTGTCAGAAATGTCCGATTGTAGAAGGTGCTGGGAAGCTTTGCACCATGCTGGGCCCATGGGTGCCGCTGAAATCCCAGGTCCTTGAGCTGGAGGGGAGAACTCCAGGAGGAAGCTAAAAGGAGATCTGATACTTCACCTGCCACCCTCAGAACTCTTTCCCTCCACCACCAGCACACAGTGACTGCAGTCCCACAGCCCCTCCCAAACCCTGGGACAACTACCACCAAGACGGACATGGTAAATTGGTAAACTGGTTTATTATTGTCACATAGAGCACAGAACACCACAGCACAGTACAGGCTCTTCGGCACACAGTGTTGTGCCAACTACTTACCCTACTCCAGGATCAACCTAACATTTCCGTCCCACCGAGACCCCCATTTTCCCTTCATCCAGAGACCGAGGTGCAGTGAAAAGCTTCGTTTTGCATACCATCCATACAGATCATTTCATCGCCCCAGTGCGCCAAGGTTTTACAAAGCAAAACAGCAACAGAATAAAGTGTTACAGAAAAAGCCGCAGCGCAGACACAGAACATTTTATTTATTGCTTATTGAGATACCGTGTGGAGGAGGCCCTTCCAGTCCTTCGACCTACGCCACCCAGTAATCCCAGATTTAATCCCAGCCTAATCACAGGACTGTTTACAATAACCAATTAACCTACCAATCAATGCATCTTTGGACTGTGTGAGGAAACCCTTGGGGTCTCAGGGAGAATGTTCAGACACCTTACAGGTAGCAGCGGGAATTGAACCCCAGTTGCTGGTGCTGTAAAGCATTAACTGACCATTACTATGTGACCCTAAGGTTCAATAATGTGCAGGGCCATAACGATGTAGATTGTAAGGTTAAGAGTCTATCTTATCACAGTCGGGGACTGTTCAATAGTCGTACAATGGCAAGATAGAACTGTCTTTGAGCCTTTTGCTTTCAGGCATTTTGATCTTCTGCCTGATGGGAGGGAGAGATGAGAGAATATCCAGGTCGATGAGGTCTTTGATTATGTTGTCTGCTTTACAGAGGCGTGAGACGTGTAGACTAAGTTCGTAGCGGGAAGGCTGGTTTCCATGATGTGCTGAGCTGTGTTTACAACTCTCTGCAATTTCTTGAGGTCAGCAGCAGGGTAGATGCTGTGGTGCACCAGGATAGGATACTTACAGTGGTGTATCAATAAAAACTGGTGATGGTCAATGGGACATGTCAAATCTCTATAGCTTATTGAGGAAGTAGAGGTGCTGGTAAGCTTTCTTGACCATAGCATCAACATGGGTGGAACAGAACACGCTGTTGGTGCTGTCCACTCCTAGGAACTTGAAACTCTCAACCTTCTCCACCTCAATATCATTGATGCAAATGGGGACGTGCACCACCCTCCTTTCTGAAGTTAATGACCTGGTGGGTTGCCAACATTGGGCAATAGATGCAGCAAATGCACCCTCTCCGAATTGCCCACTATCCTGATTTGCCCACTGGGTCTGAATCGTGGGATCCCTGTCCAATTCCACCATGGGAATGTTTCCCAGCGCAGTTCTGCAGGATTGACACGGACTTGTACCCGTTCCAGTTCGGTGGGCACTCAGATGATGGAGGAGGACAAAGAGTGTCCTGTTGACTCTTCCACGGAGGGAGCAGGAGGGGGGCATTGGTCAGACTGCATCTGGAATATTATGAGCAGTTTTATGTAAGAAAGGATGTGCTGGTATTGGAGAGAGTCTAGAGGAGGTTAACAAGGATGGTGAAAGGAATAGAAGGGTTAATATATGATGAACATTTGATGCCTCTGGGCCTTTGGAGTTCAGATCAATGGGGGCAGGGATCTCAGTGAAACCTCCTGAATACTGCAAGGCCCAGACAGGATGGATGAGGAGAGGGTGTTTCCTAAGGTGAGATAGTCTAGAACCAGAGAGCACAGCCTCAGAATACAAGGACGTTCCTTTAGAACGGAGATGAGGAGGAATTTCTTCGGCCAGAGGGCGGTGAATCCGTGGAGTTCATTGTTACAGACGCCTGTGGAGGCCAAGTCGTCGGGTATATTTAAAGTGAAGATTGATAGGTACTTGATTAGTAAAAGCATCAAAGGTATGGGGAGATTTCAGGAGAAGAATTGAGAGGGATAATAATTCAGCCATGGTGAGAAGCAGACTTGATGGGCCAAATGGCCTAATTCTGCTCCGGCATATTATGGTGTTATAGGACAGACAGGATGGATGTGCGGCAAATTTGGGACATGGTACACGGGACTTATGTGTGTATTCTGCAAGGAGGCTCCAAGACCCTCCTTGAATTATTTTTGCTCAACACACACAAAATGCTGGAGGAACTTTGCAGGTCACGTGGCATCCACTGAGAGGAATGAACAGTAGACATTTCGAGCTGAGACCCTTCATCAGGACATTTTGTGTGTGTTGCTGCCCGACCTGCTTGGGGGGGGGGGGTGGTGTGTGTGTGTGTGTGTGTGTGTGTGTGTGTAGAAAGGGTCTTGTCTTTCTGTTGTCGGCTTCTTCTGTGTTATTGCTGTTGTTCTATTGAACACTGTGGACGTTGCTGCCGGAACGTGTGGTGACACTAGCGGGCTGCCCCCAGCACATCCGTGAGTGTGTTGGCCGTTAAGACAAACGGTGTGTCTCACTGTGTGTTTCGATGTACGTGTGATAAGCAGATCCGAGTCTGGATCTGAATCGTCGTAACTGAAAATCTTCATTGCAGTCAGAAACCTGGTGATGCTCCAGAAAACTGCTGCCCTGCGTCTGAACTCGTGTCCACTCATGCTGAGCTGTGCTCTCTGCTCACTGGCACACTTGCTCCTGGCCTGGACAGCCTTGACGCTGGAATGTTCTGTTTCTAAGTCCAAACAGTCCCCACTACCGTGTAGAGTCTGAGTCAGCACAGGGACAGGCTCCTCAGCTTACCTACTCTGTGCTGAACTGTTATTCTGCCTGGTTCCATTGGCCTGCGTCTGGGCTGTAGCCCTCCATGGCCCTCCCGTCCTGGATTTCCAGTGTCTGTAGAATCTCTTGCATTTACCTTTTCCTTTTCCAAATTGTCTCCTTCCATGACAGGGTTTGGACTGATGGTCTGTACTGGGAATCTGAAGCAGTGCAGGTGACCTTCACAGTCATGGGAAGCTGATAAACATGGCCTGAGTGCTGGGGATATTATCCTGGGAGAGGACAATGATGTTGGATAGCGGATTGGGAATATCTTGTGCATCTTTCCAAAGTGAGCTGCAGGCAGTCTGGGCTGGAAGTAGTCACAGGGGTAGGGTGTCCAGGAATGCTCCTGGGTCTGAGGTCTTGATCTTCAGAAACTGTTTTCTGCTCTCGAGCAAAGGCAGTGGGAGCACTTTCATCAATGACAAAGTGTCTGACACCGTACGGCACGCATTTGAGGTGACAGAGTAACTTCAAAGGAGACGTGTGGGGCAAGATTTTTACACAGAGAGAGGTGGGTGCTTGGAACACACTGTCTGGGATGATGGAGGAGGGAGATATGAACAGACACAAAATGCTGGAGGATTTCAGCAGGTCAGGCAGCATCTATGGAAATGAGTGAACAGAGGTGTTTAAGATACACCCGTGAGTGTGCAGGAAATGAAGGGATATGAACATTGTGCTGGCAGAAGGGATTATTTAATCAGCAATTAATTACTGGTTTAATTAGTGTGGTTCAACATCATGGGCTGAAAGGCCAATTCCTGTGCTGTACAATTCTATGTTCTGTCTTCCAGGTTCTATGTCCTATAATCTGTGTTCTATGTCCTGTGATCTATGTTCTAAGCTCTTCCCCTCCGCCATCTGATTTCCGAATGGACATTGAACCCATGAAAACTTCCCCACTACGTTTTTATTTCTAGTTTTGCACTACTTAAATAATTTAACTATTTAATGTATATATACTTACTGCAATTCATGTTTTTTTCTATTATTATGTATTCCATTGTATTGCTGCCATAAAGTCATCAAATTTCACAACACGTTGCCAGTGATATTAAACCTGATTCTGATTCTGTGTCCAATATTCTATATTCTGTGTTCTGTGTTCCGTGTTCTGTGTTCCGTGTTCTGTGTTCCGTGTTCCGTGTTCTGTGTTCCGTGTTCTGTGTTCCGTGTTCCGTGTTCTGTGTTCCATGTTCTGTATTCTATGTTCTCTGACTGCAGGAGTTCAAGAAGTGCCTCATCATCATCTCCTCAGAGGTAGCGAGGGATGGGCAATAAATACTGGTAGTTCTCAGACCCCCAAATCAACAGGTCAATTAAAACTGAAAGAATGGAATAAGGGTATTGGATCAACAGGGAGCAGGATTGACATTTGGTGATGTTTTGTTGTTCAGTGTGAGGGTACGCGGCTGATGTACGCGGTTAGTCCGGGCTGCTGTGAGCTAACGAAGCCACAAGAGACCTTCAAAGGGATGTGGAACAATGGAGGCAGTAGGCAGGTAGCAAAGGGTTGTTGGTTGCTTACTTCAACCCCCCCTACCCCAGCCTGTGAAGATTGCCGCTGACCATCTACTGCATGTGCCTTATCTCTTCGAAGGCCCCCTGAGCCTCTTGACAAGAACTAAGGTTCAGTTCTGGCAATTATTCACGTTAATACCTAACCCAGACTAGCTCTGATAAGATAACGCTTGTTAACAGCACATTTATCAACACTATCTCGCTCCCTATGAATTCACATATCAAATGTGGGAGAGGACCGGATTTAGATAAAGAACTGCCAAACACAGACAGTGAGAAACTCCCTAATCCTAGGATAATCACCAAGGGTAAGGCACAGTGCTTGTGTGTAGTTACAACACAGGCTTTACATCCTCTCCACAGTGAACTGGGATCAAAGTATTCCATTCCAGATGTCTTATCACGCTGTGCAATCACTCAAGTCGAGCACAGTGGTCTCCTACAGGATTATCTATTGGTAGGTCTTCAGGAGGGTGCGAAAGCAAATATGGGTTCCACATATTCTGAGAGGCCTCTGTAGAAGAACCATCATGAGCCCCTATATCCCCCGATGATACTATGATTTCAGTCTCTGAAGTCAATGTTCTAGCGGTGAACCCATGAAGGACATCTGGCTCAGATGGGGCACCCGGCCAAGTACTACAGACCTGATCAACTGGCTGGAGTATTCACCTAGATCTTTAACCCCTTGCTTCAGCAATGTGTGGTACCCACCTGGCTTCAATTATACTGGTGCCCAAGAAGAGTGCACTGACCTGCCTCAATGTTTGTAGCCCAACAGCACTTACTGTACATCCTCAGTGATGAAGTGTTTTGAGAGGTTGGTGATGTAACATATCAACAGTTGCCTGAGAAATGACTTAGATCCGCTTCAGTTTGCCTCCCAAAGCAACAGGTCCACAGCAGATGCCATCCCGTTGGCTTTTCATCTGAACAGCAGGCATGCACACATCAGGACGCTCTTTATCAACAATCATCCCCTCAGAACTAATCAATAAGCTCCAAGACCTTGGCCTCAATACCTTCTTGTGCAACTGGATCCTGACTTTTCTCACTTGCAGACTCCAGTCAGTTTGGATTGGCAACAACATCTCCACAATCTCCATCAGCACAGCTGCACCACGAGGCCGTGTGCTTCGTCCCCTGCTCTACTCACATTACACTTATGACCGTGTGGCTAAACGCAGCTCCAATGCCGTATTCAAGTTTGCTGACAACATCACTGTTATAGGCTGAATCAAAGATGGTGACAAATCAGCATGTAGGAGGGAGATTGGAAATCTAGCTGAATGGTGCCACAACGACAAACTCTTGCTCAATGTCAGCGAGGCCAAGGAGCTGATTATTGACTTCAGGAGAAGGAACTCAGAGGCCCAAGAGCCGGTGCTCATTGGAGGCTCAGAAACTTTTAAATTCTTCACTGTTATCACTTTCGAGGACCTGTTCCGGGCCAGCATGTATGTGCATTAATGAAGAAAGCACAGCAGCGCCTCTTCTTCCTGAGATTCGACATGACTTTTAAAACTTTGATGAACTTCTATAGATGTGTAGAGGAGCGTATCACAGCCTGGTATGGACACAGCAATGCCCTTGAATGGAACATCCTACAAAAAGTAGTAGATGCAGCCTGGTCCATCAGGGATAAAGCCCTCCAACCTATTGTGCACAACCACATGAAATGCTGTCACAGCAAAGCAGCATCCATTATCAGGGACCCCCTTCCCACTTCTCCCAGGACATACTCTCTTCTCACTGCTGCCATCAGGAAGGAGGTACAGGAGCCTCAGGACTCACACCACCAAGTTCAGGAACAATCACTAAGTCTCTCTCCGAAGTTTTCTCAAATTATCCAGGTGAGCACTCGGGGAGATAGCATTCTCGACCACTGCTACTCTCCCTTCCACAACGCAGAAGATGAAACAAGAGGCGGCCGTAGTTAAAACCGTCCACTGTTGGTCCGACCGATCGGCCTCCGTGCTTCGAAGCTGTTGACTGGGATGTCTTCCATGGTGAGGATGTCTCCGGGGTCACGAGTTTCATAGAGAGGTGAATCGAGGATGTTGCCCCCTCCCCAGAAATCAGTCAGGGTCTTTCGAAAGCAGAAACCCTGGATTAAGTTCCGTGTGAGCAGCGCTAACCACGCGACACAGAGTTGACGTTGCCGGTAATTAGCAGGAGCTCAAGAACTGCAGCTACAGTCTGTGTAAAGTCATCAAGGCAGCAAAATACACAGACAAGATCCAGGCACGACTTTCCACCAGCAACGCACGCAGCTTATGGCAAGGTCTGGATACCGTCGCAGACTCCAAAGCTAAATGCAGTGGAGTTTCTAACATCTCTGCCTCTCTCCCAGACGAGCTGAACCTTTTTTACCCGGAGCCTCTAGCTTGGTCACCTCTGAGGCCGAAGCACACAGTGTTTCCAGCGAGTGGACAGTCGCAGGGCTGTGGGGCTGGACAGCATCCCAGGGCGAGTACTCAGGGTCTGTGCGGCACAACTGGCAGGTGTGTTTACAGACATTTTTGATTTCTCCCTCTCCCAGTGTAGAGTGCCCTCCTGCTTCAAAACACCCACCATTGTTCCTGTACCTAAAAAGACCAGGGTAACATGCCTGAACAACTGGTGTCCTGTCGCACTCACCTCAATGATAAGCAAATGCTTTGAGAGGCTGGTCAAGGACTACACCTGCAGCATGTTACCACCCACACTGGACCCCCTACAATTCATCTACTGACACAACTGAGCGACAGATGATGCAATAGCCACAGCTCTACATACTGTCCTTACACACCTGGAAAAGAGAGATGCTTATGTGAAAATGCAATTCTTGGACTACAGTTCAGCATTCAACATCATAATTCCCTCTAGGCTCGACAAGAAGCTCAGAGACCTCAGCCTTCACCCTACTTTGTGTAGCTTGATCCTGGACTTACTTTTTTTTTCCAAGATGGCGGCGCGACGCAGCTTGCAGCGGCCACTCTGGAGCTGATTATCTGTTATTGGTGAAGCGGAGTGCCGTGCGCAATCATAATCGGATGAAAAACGGATGTGGGAGCACGGAAGAACATCTGGAAATCTTCAGGAAGGCCCTCTTCGTTGCTGCTGCTGCTGTGAGATCTGGGTCTCTGCTGGGGAGAACAGGCCCCCAGTCCTCGGGGTCGCGTTGCCGGTTGCCGGTGGCGGGGGCGTCATAGTGCGCTCGGCAGAGGATGGTGCTCGGAGAGGCTGTGCCGGAGGGGATGGTCGGAGGCTCGGAGGTTTGACGGACTCGGAGTCCGCTGCGGTCAGGTCACTTTCACTGTGTGCCACGTCTGCGAGGCTGGGTCCGACGGAGCTTTCATTGTGTGCTGCGTCTACAAGGCTGAGACAGGCGGCACCGTGGAAGTCCATAGCGGGGGTATTCCCTTCTGCCGCCGGTGTGGGATGGCGAGTCTGTCGGGACCCTGGGGACTTGTGGAAACTGTGTTGTGGTTTCTTTCAAACTTATAGTCTTTTAACATCTTTGGACTATTTTTACTGTGCCTGTAGTCTGTTTTTTTTTTATCAATTATGGTATTGTTTGCACTGTTGTAACTATGTGGTTTTGTGCAGGTCTTGTAGCTTTAGTTTTTGGTCTTGTTTTGTCTGGTGGATTTGGAGCTCCTTTCCGGGGAACATGCTAAGACGGTAGCACGATATTAATACGCAGCAGCCTCTCCTAACTCTGGATTGGGGATTGCCAAACGTTACGTGGATTTTCTGGTGTAGTCTGTTTTGTCGTGTGCTTTTGTGATATCATTCTGGAGGAACGTTGTCTCATTTTTTAACTGCATTGCATTTGTGGTTTCTAAATGACAACAAACTGAATCTGAATCTGAGATCTCCGGCTGGTGGTAAGAGTGGGCTCCCTCACCTCTGCCCCTCTGACCCTCAACACAGGTGCCCCTCAGGGCTGTGTGCTAGTCCCCTTTCTTTACTCTCTGTATGCCCATGACTGTGTTGTCACCCACAGCTCTAATCTGCTTATCAAATTTGCTGATGACACTACACTGATTGGCCTAATCTCAAATCATAATGAGGCAATTTACGGAGAGGAAGTCATCACCCTGACACAGTGGTGTCAAGGAAACAACCTCTTCCTCAACGTCACAAATAACAAAGGAGCTGATTGTGGATTACAGGAGGAGTGGAGACTGGCTAGCTCCTACTGACATCAATGGATCTGGGGTTGAGAGGGTGAACAGCTTTACGTTCCTCGGCATAAACGTCACCGAGGATCTCATGTGGTCTGTACATACTGACGTGTCGAAGAAGTTTGGTGCGGGTCCCCCAAATCCTGAGGACTTTCTACAGGGGCACAATTGAGAGCATCCTGACTGGCTGCATCACTGCCTGGTATGGGAACTGTACCTCCCTCAATCGCAGGACTCTGCAGAGAGTGGTGCGGACAGCCCAGCACAACTGTAGATGTGAACTTCCCACTATTCAGGACATTTACAAAGACAGGTGTGTAAAAAGGGCCCGAAGGATCACTGGGGACTTGAGTCACCCCAAGCAGAAACTGTTCCAGCTGGTCCCATCTGGGAGCTTAGGAGGATGATGGCGCCTAACAGTAACTCCTTGCATCTTTGGAAACAATTCTATTTCTGTCTTTAATATCTTTATTTTCCCTTTCAGGGTTCTTTTGAAGACCCTGACCTGGAGTTACACGCTGACTTCGGTTCTTTGCGGGAATGGGACCCGCTCTCGGGGCCTCACAACTGGCCACTATTCGACATGCCCAGGACACGGTCTAGAAGACCATCGCACCTTCAGGGTTCCGGGATTTCCTGGCTCCGTTGGTGGGCTGATTCGAGGCCGGTGCTGCCGCAGGAAACTGATGTGTCGTGGGAGAACACGGAAGATTGAAAGCAGTGAGCTGGCTGTGTGCCCAGAGACCCGAGATCTTTGGGCACAGAGCTTGGAACAAGCGGCACAACAGACTTTTAACATCATAAATCAGTGAGTTGTTTGTTATATTTCCCTTCTTGCTGTGAAACAGGGACACTTCTTTTTCCCTTATTAGGGAGAGAGAGCCTGTGGTATGTCAAATACCGGGTGAACGAGTAGTCTTTGGGGTGCTGCAAGTCTGTGTCTTTATTGATGCTTTGCTGCACGCTGGAGTGCTCGGTGGGGGGTGCCGATGCTTTTTTGCTGGTGGGAGGGTGGGGAGGGAGTCGTTGTCTTGCTGCTGCTTGTGCGTGGGAGGGGGGAGTTGGGGGGGCTTTGGGGTTCTAACATTTAACTGTCATTCATTCTGTTGGGCACTCCTCTGTTTTTCGTGGATGTTTGCGAAGATAAAGAATTTCAGGATGAATCTTGTTTACATTTCTCTGACATTAAATTCTTTGAAACCTTGTACAGCAGCAGAAGAGACAGGACCTACAGGGTCCGGGACAGCTTCTTCCACCAGGCCATCAGGCTGCTTAATTCACACTGACACAACTGTATTTCTATGTTATATTGACTGCCCTGTTGTACATACTATTTATTATAAATTACTATATTTTGCACATTGCACATTTAGACATAACATGAAGATTTTTACATGACATGAAGAATGTGAGTAATAAAGTAAGTTCAATTCTGTTATTACCTCTCAACCATCAGGCTCCCGGACCAGAGGGGATAACTTCACTCGGCTTCACGTGCTCCATCATTGAAATGTTCCCACAATCAATGGGCTCACTTTCAAGGACTCTTCATCTCATGCTCTCGATATTTATCAAAGGTTCAAGGGTTCATAGAAACATAGAAAATAGGTGCAGGAGTAGGCCATTCAGCCCTTCGAGCCTGCACCGCCATTCAGTATGATCATGGCTGATCATCCAACTCAGAACCCTGTACCTGCTTTCATTTATTATCGAAGTGTACAACTCTGAAATTCTACTTCTTCAGATGGACACAAAACCAAGAAAGTAAAGAAAGGCAGCATGACCATCAAACACCACCCCCAAATTCCTCCTCATTGCACAAAAAAAAAACAAAAATGTAACAGGCACATCAATCCCCAAATCCTCCTCCCCAGCACACAAAAAACATGAGAAAGATTGGGTGGAAAACACAATATAAAAAGCTACAAGATTGAAAAGTCCAAGTCCATATCCAAAATGCAAAAAAACTGCGTTACGTTATCTGGACACAGTGGCAGCCTCACCTCTCTCCATAGCAGAGTGATCTCCCAGAGATCAAAAGGCAGTCTCCCCTCTCCGTAGCAGAATAATCCCCCAGTGATCAAAAGGCAGTCTCCCCTCTCCATAGCAGAGTGATCCCCCAGTGATCAAAAGGCAGTCTCCCCTCTCCATAGCAGAGTGATCCCCCGGTGATCAAAAGGCAGTCTCCCCTCTCCGATAGCAGAGCGATCCCCCAGTGATCAAAAGGCAGTCTCCCCTCTCCATAGCAGAATGATCCCCCGGTGATCAAAAGGCAGTCTCCCCTCTCCGATAGCAGAGTGATCCCCCAGTGATCAAAAGGCAGTCTCCCCTCTCCAATTACAGAGTAATCCCCCAGTGATCAAAAGGCAGTCTCCCCTCTCCATATCAGCGATCCCCCAGTGATCAAAAGGCAGTCTCCCCTCTCCAATTACAGAGTGATCCCCCAGTGATCAAAAGGCAGTCTCCCCTCTCCAATTACAGAGTGATCCCCCAGTGATCAAAAGGCAGTCTCCCCTCTCCAATTACAGAGTGATCCCCCAGTGATCAAAAGGCAGTCTCCCCTCTCCATATCAGCGATCCCCCAGTGATCAAAATGCAGTCTCCCCTTGCTGATAGCAGAGTGATCCCTCAGTGATCAAAATGCTGTCTCCCCTCTCCGATAGCAGAGCAATAAAAAGACAGGTAGCCGGTGCTAAGCTTCCACATTCGCCTCGAAGTTTCAATCTTCCTTGTTGCTTGAATCAGTGAACAATGGAAGCTTTTATCTGCGAATTGGAGTTGAATATTGGCTCACGCTCATTCTGCAACCTGATCACCATGCCCTCTCAGAGACTGCAGACCACTGAAAAATCAAAATAATCTCCGAATTGCAAATCACAGGCCCCAACAGTTCCAGAATCACATTCAAGATGAAAAACAAACGGAAAGGACATAAGAGAAGTGATATATATAGTTTCATGATCTATCCAGAAGGTGTCAACCAAAGGAGAGTTTTACACAGGCGCCATCTTGACTAGGAGACAGAATGCTTATTTATTGTTTATTAATGTATTTTTATTATTTCTTCTTTTTGTATTTGCTCAGATTGTGTCTTCTGCACTTTGGTTGAAAGTCCTAGTTGGGCAATGTTTCATAATTCTGTAGATTTATTGAGTATGCACACGAAAAGATGAATCTCAAGATTGTATGTAATGACATAAATGTACTTTGATAATAAACTTTACTTTGAACTTCAAATTGCCTAATCCTGCCCTCTTTGCCACTTGCTGAAGATCGGACACCACAGATTTAATCTGGGATGTCGGAGTGGATTCCCTTAATGGAGAATGCCTGTGTGTCATTTGTTAAACGTGAGAGGCTGGTGCATGGGCAGCCACCACACAGTCCTTGACAGATTGGAGTGACACGGAATGCAAGATGACTGGTGACCATTCACTGTTGCAGACTTCCTCTGCCTTCACTGCCACTGTGATGTGTCGACATCTTCCGCCAGCTCCGCAGAAGTGCTCCTTTAATGATACTAGTCTTCACCCGCTTCCTTTAAATATTTTTTAAAAGTGCAGTAGTATTCAGGGGTTCAACGTCCATTCAAAAATCGGATGGCAGAGGGAAAGAAGCTGTTCCTGAATCGCTGAGTGTGTGCCTTCAGGCTTTTGTACCTCTTTCTTGACAGTAACAACGAGAAGAGGGCATGTCCTGGGTGATGGGGGTCCTTGATAACAGACGTCACCTTTCAGAGGTACCGCTCCTTGAAGATGGCTTGGATACTACGGACTGCTACCTAAGATGGTGCTGACTAAATTTACAACCCTCTGCAGCTTCCATCAGTCCTGTGCAGTAGCCCCCCCCCCCATACCAGACGGTGCTGCAGCCTGTCAGAATGCTCTCCACGGTCCAACTATAGAAGTTTTTGAGTGTATTTGTTGACATGCCAAATCTCTTCAAACTCCTACTGTCCAAGCCACTGTCTTGTCTTCTTTATAACTTCATCAATATGTTGGGACCTTGACAGCCAGGAACTTGAAGCTGCTCACTCTCTCCACTTCTGATGCCTCTATGAGAATTGGTATGTGTTCCTTTGTCTTACCCTTCCTGAAGTCCACAATCAACTCTTTGGTCTTACTGACGTTGAGTGCCAGGTTGTTGCCGTGACACCACTCAACTAGCTGGTACAATACCACCCACCATTTCTACGCCTCTCATGATTTTAAACATTTCTGTAAGGTCTCTCCTCATTCTGCTCTGCTCCAAGGAAAAAAGACCCAGCCTGACTAATGTCTTCCTATAACTGAGGAGGTCCTAATGACATTCACATAAATCCTTTCTGCCATCTTTCCAGTTTAATCACATCTCTCCTGTTGCAGGGTGACTGAAATTGTACAAAGTACTCCAAGTAGGCTTCACCAGTGACTTATACAACTGCAACATTAATTCCCAAATCCCATACTCAGTGCCATTTGATGAAGGCTAGCATGTTAAGTGCCTTTTTTACCACCCAGTCTACTTCTGAAAGGGATGTGAAAGGTGTTACAGAAAAATCAGGTGTTTCTTTCTCTCGTATTGTCAAGAATTAGTTAAGTAACTAACCCTTTGAATTACCTGTGAGGCTTGTAAGCTGAAGTCTAGTTTTCTATGTGCAGTCTGAGACCTTTCATCAGGACTGGAAAGTAAGGGGGAAGAAAGCAGAATAAGAAGTGGGGAGAGGAGGGGGAGCGCAAGCTGGCAGGTGACAGGTGAGACCAGGTGAGGGGGTGGTGGAGGGTGGGTTGGGGGAAAGGGAATGAAGTTAGAAGCTGAAAAGTGGTAGGTGGAAGAGATAAAAGGCCGAAGAAGAAGGAATCTGATAGGAGAGGACACTGGACCATGAAAGAAAGGCAACACGGAAAGGAACCACAGGGAGGTGATGGACTCGTGAGAAGGAGAAAGTGGGAAAGCGGGCGAACAGAATGAGGAATGGAAAAAGAAATGAGGGAGAGAGGAAGAGAAGTTACCAGAAACGAAAAATCGACCTTCTGCCCCCTTCCTTTCCTGTCCTGACGAAGGGTCTCTGCCTGGAACATAGACTGCTTATTTTGCTCCATAGATGCTACCTGACCTGCTGAGCTCTCCCAGAATTTTCCAGCCGGCAGTCGTGTCAGAGAAGGAGAAGCCAATGGATGAGCCGGGAAGGGAAAGCCAGTTGCTGGGTCACAGAAGGAGACCAGCTGCCAGCAGACAGGGTGGGAGAAATTAAAGCCGATGGTTGGGCCAGAGGAGGAGAAGCTAATGCTCAGCTGGGAGAAGGAGAAGCCAGCTTTCGGCTAGGAGAAGGAAAAGCTGGCGGACGTGCAAGGGAAGGTTTGGAGGAGCTAACCTGATGCAGACTGTGCTACTGACTGCTACTCAAAGACTTTGGAGTTGGTGCGCAAAAGCAGCGTGCAGTGTAACTGTGAGTGAGTGCCCCGGATGTTTCCCATGCGATCGCAAGACCCTGTTGGACATTGATAGCATAAGATGCTGCAGGCCTGCTTCATTTATTTGGTGGTGAGCCAGGCGATGAGGCAGCAGCGTGGCCTCAGTTGTAGAGAGGACTAGGCTCAAGCAGTCTTGCCTGTTGTTGCAGTCCAGGTGAGACGACGCTGGAGATGGTGTAGTGCGGCGTCTGTGCTCAGTTTGGCCTCTTCCATCAGTGTTACTCTCCACTGCTCAACCAGTGGAATGAGAGGCTGGATTCCCTGAAGCTAGAAACATAGAAAACCTACAGCACAATACAGGCCATTCAGCCCGCAAATCTGTGCTGATTGTGTTCTTACTTTAGAAATTACCTAGGGTTACCTATAGCCATCTATTGTTCTAAGTTCCACGTACCAATCCAGGAGTCTCTTAAAAGACCCTATCATTTACGCCTCCACCACTGTCGCCGGCAGCCCATTCCGCGCACCCACCACTCTCTGCATTAAAAAAAACTTACCCCTAACATCTCCTCTGTACCTACTTCCAGGCACCTTAAATCTGTGCCCTCTCATGTTAGCCATTTCAGTCCCGGGAAAAAGCCTCTGACTATCCACACCATCATTGCTTTTCATCGTCTTATACACCTCTGTCAAGTCACCTCTCCTCCTCCGTCACTCCAAGGAGAAAAGGCCAAGTTTACTCAACCTATTCTCATAAGGCATGCTCCCCAATCCGCAACATCCTTGTAAATCTCCTCTGCACCCTATCTATAGTTTCCACATCTTTCCTGTAGTGAGGTGACCAGAACTGAGCACAGTACTCCAAGTGGGTTCTGACCAGGGTCCTATATAGCTGCAACATTACCTCTCGGCTCTTAAACTCAATCCCATGATTGATGAAGGCCAATACACTGTCTGCCTTCTTAACCACAGAGTCAACCTGCGCAGCAGCTTTGAGTGTCCTATGGATTTGGACCCCAAGATCCCTCTGATCCTCCACACTGCCAGGAGTCTTACCATTAACACTATATTCTGCCATCATATTTGACCTACCAAAATGAACCACCCCACACTTATCTGGGTTGAACTCCATCTGCCACTTCTCAGCCCAGTTTTGCATCCTATTGATGGCCCTCCACACTATCCACAACACCCTCAACCTATGTTTCATCAGCAAATTTACTAAGCCATCCCTCCACTTCCTCATCCAGGTCATTTATAAAAATCATGAAGAGAAGGGGTCCCAGGACAAATACCTGAGGCACACCACTGGTCACCGACCTCCATGCAGAATATGACCCGTCTACAACCGCTCTTTGCCCTCTGTGGGCAAACTAGTTCTGGATCCACAAAGCAAGGTCCCCTTGGACCTATGCCTCTTTACTTTCTCAATAAGCCTTGCATAGAGTACCTTATCAAATGTCTTGCTGAAATCCATATACACTACATCTACTGCTCTATGTTCATCAATGTGTTTAGTCACATCCTCAAAAAATACAATCAGGCTTGTAAGGCACGACCTGCCCTTGACAAAGCCATGCTGACTATTCCTGATCCTATTATGCCTCTCGAAATGTTTATGTTTGTATAAATACTGCCTCTCAGGATCTTCTCCATCAACTTACCAACCACTGAGGTAAGACACACTGGTCTATAATTTCCTGGGCTATCTCTATTGCCTTTCTTGAATAAAGAAACAACATCTGCAACCCTTCAATCCTTCGGAACCTCTCCCGACCCCATTGATGATGCAAAGATCATCACCAGAGGCTCAGCAATCTCCTCCCTCGCCTCCCACAGATGTAGCCTGGGGTACATCTCATCCCGTCCCAGCGACTTATCCAACTTGATGCTTTCCAAAAGCTCCAGCACATCCTCTTTCTTAATAAGTCATTCCTATAATTGGCAAGATCATTTTCTGTTGTGAATACTGAAGCAAAGTATTCATTAAATACCTCTGCTATCTTCTCTGGTTCCATACACACTTTTCCACTGTCACACTTGATTGGTCCTATTCTCTTACGTCTTATCCTCTTGCTCTTCACATACTCGTAGAACGTTTTGGGGTTTTCCTTAATCCTGTCCACCAAGGCCTTCTCATGGCCCCTTCTGGCTCTCCTAATTTATGCACCTCGTCCCTGAGGAACGTTGTCTCATTCGACTGCATCCATGTATGGTTTGGATGATAATTAAACTTGATTTGATTTGATTTCCTGTGGGCTGCTTGAGATTTCCAGCATTTGCAGACACTCTTGTGCCTAGTTTTCTGTCTCATGTTCAGTATAGTCTGTGTTTGAGCCCACCCTATAAATTAAAGTACAAGATCTGGTCTGAGGGTTCACTGTTACACTGAGGGAATCCTGATGAGGAGTCTTGGCCCAAAACATCAACAGTTTACTCTTTTCCGTAGACGCAGCCTGGCCTGGCCTGCCGAGTTGCTTCTGCATTTTGTGTGTGTGTGTGCTACTTTGACTTCCAGCATCTGCAGATGTTCTCTTGCTGGTGGCTCACCACACTGCCAATTGAGTGCTTGTTTGCAGGGCTGTCACTTGAGGAGGGATTTTATTTAGTTATTTATTTAGAACAGGCCCTTCTCGGCCAAGGAGCCACACCACCAACTATCCATGCATTTAACCTTAAGCTAATCACAGGACAATTTACAATGACCAATTAGCCTACTATCTGGTATTTCTTTAGATTGAGGGAGGAAACCGGACCTCCCCAAGGAAACCCATATGTTCAAGGAGGGGACATACAAACTCTTTGCAGAGGATGCCAGCCAGGATTAAACTCTGAAATCCAACGCCCTGAGCTGTCATGTGTCACACTAACAGCTATGCTAACGTGGATTGGACCTCCGAGCCTATATTCAGTAGGGTTTAAAAGAATGAGAGAGTGTGTAGCTATACTCGGAAAGGTGTTGAAAGGCTGAATACTGGGAGAATGTCTCACCTGGCAGAGAGGCATTCTGAAACCAACAAGTTTCAGGTTATGGGGTAGACATCTAGGCTTGAGATGAAGAGAATTTTCTGAAGTCAGAGGGTGGAAAACCTATGAAATCCTCCACCACAGAAATCTGTGAAGTCAGCCAAGAGTATGGCCTTAATGATAGAACTGGGCCATAAACCTACAGTCTACCGATTGAAAGATATCTGAGCCAAGTCGCTATTCTTACTTATCAATGAACTTCTCATGTACAGAATGATCACATCACCAAGTTCAAGAGCAGCCACTTCCCTTCAACCATTCTGTTGTTGAACCAACCAGGACAACCCTAATCCAACTTTAACCACTTTGATCACCCTGCATTAAAATGGACACCTTTGTTCCGTGTTCTTTATTGTAAAAATTGTGATTATTGATAAATCTAATCTATTCCAAACTCTCAAACTCCTCGATTGTATTCTGGCCCATAACCCACTTTTGCCAACTGTTATTCTACACATATATGAATAATTCCCCAAATGCTGAGCACATCCCTCGACATTTTACAAGCAATTAGTTAATTTATTCCTTGCTCTTCCCACTCTATGGGACAGGATATCATTTTGAGAAGACTGAAGCTCCTGCATTGTTGAGGGAAGTTGGTGTGGTGAACTACATATACCTGAATGGACATGCCCCCCCGCCCCCACCCCCCGCTGACTGCTCCTGTGGCTCCTCCCACAGACCCCCGTATAAAGGCGATTGAGGTCTGAGCCCGGCCCTCATTCTCCAGGATGTAGTATGGTGGTCAACTACTGCTTGTTCTTTCTTCCAGTCAATAAAATTGACGCACCATCAATAACTCTCTGAGACGTGAGGCGAGATATCGGCTTTTATTGACTGGAAGAAAGAACAAGCAGTGGTTGACCACCATGGACCAGTGCCAACTGCAGGCCACATTTCCCTATCTGAATAACATCACCATCTGTGGTCACGACTGGCCAGATCACAACGCCAACCTCCAACAATTTTTCCAAGTGGCCAAAGCCCTGAACCTTACTTATAATAGGGACAAGTGTGTGTTTGGAACCAGCTGATTCGCTGTCCTTGGGTATGTCGTGGAAAACGGGGTCATTGGCCCTGATCCCGACCGTATGCGCCCCCTGTTGGAACTCCCTCTTCCCACCACTCTCAAAGCCCTCAGATGGTGCCTGGGCTTCTTTTCCTATTACACCCAATGGGTCCCCCATTACGCAGACAAGACCCGCCCCCGGTCAAGTCTACCACTTTTCCCCTCTCTGCCGAGGCCCGTGTGGCCTTCAGCCGCATTAAAGGGGACATTGCCAAAGCAACGATGCATGCGGTGGACGAGACCATTCCCTTCCAAGTAGAGAGTGACGCCTCCGATTTCGCGCTGGCTGCTACCCTCAATCAGGCAGGCAGGCCAGTAGCATTCTTCTCTCGTACCCTTCAAGGCCCTGAAATTCGGCACTCCGCGGTGGAGAAAGAAGCCCAGGCCATAGTGGAAGCTATTAGGCACTGGAGGCACTATCTCGCCGGCAAAAGGTTCACCTTGCTGACCGACCAGCGCTCGGTTGCGCTCATGTTCAGCAACCAACAGCGGGGCAAAATAAAAAATGATAAAATTTTGCGGTGGAGAATAGAACTCTCCACCTACAACTATGGTATCCTGTACCGGCCTGGAAGGCTCAATGAGCCCCCTGATGCACTATCCCGGGGAGCGTGTGCCAGCGCACAGCTCGACCGGCTGTACACCCTTCATGCAGATCTTTGCCATGTGGGGGTCACCCGATTTAACCATTTCGTGAAAGCCCGGAACCTGCTGTACTCCCTCAGGACGATGACCAGGGACTGCCAAGTCTGCGCTGAGTGCAAACCGCACTTCTACCGTCCTGAAAAGGCGCAACTTATCAAGGCCACCCGCCCCTTTGAAAGACTGAGTGTTGACTTTAAGGGCCCCCTTCCCTCCACCGACCACAATGTCTACTTTCTCAACATTATCGACCAGTACTCGCAGTTCCCCTTTGCCATTCCCTGCCCCGACACCACTGCCACGTCCGTCATAAAAGCCCTGTGCCAGCTCTTCACTCTGTTCGGGTATCCCTGCTATATCCACAGTGATAGAGGATCCTCCTTTATGAGTGACGAGCTGTGACAGTACCTGCTGGCTAGGGGCATTGCTACCAGTCGGACCACGAGTTATAATCCCCAGGGAAATGGACAGGTGGAGAGGGAGAATGCCACAGTGTGGAAGGCCACACTTTTAGCCCTTAAATCAAAAGGATTGCCGGTCTCTCGATGGCAGGAGGTCCTCCCCGAGGCACTCCACTCTATCCGCTCCCTGTTATGTACATCCATCAATGCCACCCCTCACGAGCGCCTATTCTCTTTTCCCAGGAAGTCTGCCACTGGGACCACCCTACCGTCTTGGCTGACGTCCCCAGGGCCAGTGCTGCTCCGGAAACATGTGAGGAGTAATAAATACTCCCCGCTGGTCGAGAGGGTTCACCTTCTACACGCGAACCCCCAGTATGCTTATGTGGTCTTACCTGATGGGCGGGAGGACACGGTCTCCGTCCGCGACCTGGCGCCCGCAGGAGCAGCAGACCACTACCCCGAACACTCCACGGTAACTATGAACCCTGTACCCAAGGTGACACCGCACATACCAAGCCCTACACAGACTCCTCACGACACTCCTATACCGGGCGTCTCGTATGCATATATACCAGGCGCCTGGCACACGCGTGAGGGATCACTGACGCCTAGTGGGCTGACACCTCCAGTTAGGCCGGAACCAGCACAACCTCCGTCTCCAGTGCAATCACCACCGGCACCTGTGCAATCACAGCCGGTGCTACGTAGATCACAGCGACAGATCGACCACCTGATAGACTTAACCCGTAAATATACTTGTAAGAAACTTCGCCCCATGGGGACTCTCTTTTAAAACAAAAGGGGGGTGAATGTGGTGAATTACATATACCTGTCTGGATGTCTGGACACGCCCCCCCCCCCCCCCCACCACTGACTGCTCCTATGGCTCCTTCCACAGACCCCGGTATAAAGGCGATTGAGGCCTGAGCCCGGCATCTCAGTCTCTAGGATGTAGTATGGTGGTCAACCACTGCTTGTTCTTTCTTCCAGTCAATAAAAGCCGATATCTCGCCTTCACGTCTCAGAGAGAGTTATTGATGGTGCATCAGTTGGCGTCTGCATGAGGACTTTGATGACTGACAGGCCTTTTCCTCAACAGCACCTCTTCACATTTTAACCACACAACCTCAGAAGATTCAGAGTGATGTACACAACTGTGATGCTTATCTTCTCTTAACTGCCCCTAATCTATCTGACGCTACCAATTTTCTTTTTAACAAAATATACTTTATTCAAAAATAAAATTATCTACAATAAACTGTTCAATGTCTCTCAATCCTTTACAAATGTTTCCATTATGGTCTTTACATTTCCACACTTTTGCCACCCACGTGACACTCTGTTGTTTCATATTTACATACCCTTGTTGAGGGGTAAGCTCCCCGATCCCACTCCTGTGGGAGAAGAACCCTAGACTGCGGTCATTCCCCACCAGGCACTTGCAATGGCTGCACCGAGTTTCAGTGCATCCCTCAGCACGTACTCCTGCAGCCGAGAATGTGCCCGTCGGCAGCATTCCCCCACGGACATCCCCATGCGCTGGTAGACCATCGAGTTTCTGATGCTACCAATATCCCGGGAGCACGTTCCATGAATCCACCATTCTCCGTGTAAAAACAACTTACTTCTGACATCCCCCTGTACTTTGCTCTAAACACCTTGTATTAGCCATTTCTGCCCTGAGATAAAATCTCTGACTGTCCAGTTGACCTAGGGCTCCGAGCACATTCTGATTCTTGTAAAGTAAATTTTTCAAGAGTTAGCTGCCACCTTTCCAATTGAGGTCCTCCTATAATACAGATGACTCTCCATTAACTTCTGGACACTGGAAGGAATGGGCCGTAATCAGAACCACTGTCCCGTACACTGTTAGAGCTTCAGCTTGTCACCTAACATGAGCAAACAGAACAGAGGGACTGTGAAAGGATCCTGTTTGGTTGCATGATGGTTTGGTATGGAAATTGAAATGCATAGGAGTGTAGAATCAGCAGAGAGTAGTGGATTCTGCCACACACCTCCCCACCATCAGTAGTATCTACACGAGACACCGTAGTAGTACTATAGTGATCGGTAGTATCTACAGGAGACACTGTAGTAGTACTATAGTGATCGGTAGTATCTACACGAGACACCGTAGTAGTACTATAGTGATCGGTAGTATCTACACGAGACACCGTAGTAGTACTATAGTGATCGGTAGTATCTACACGAGACACCGTAGTAGTACTATAGTGATCGGTAGTATCTACACGAGACACCGTAGTAGTACTATAGTGATCGGTAGTATCTACACGAGACACTGTAGTAGTACTATAGTGATCGGTAGTATCTACACGAGACACTGTAGTAGTACTATAATCGGTAGTATCTACACGAGACACTGTAGTAGTACTATAGTGATCGGTAGTAACTACACGAGACACTGTAGTAGTACTATAGTGATCGGTAGTATCTACACGAGGACACTGTAGTAGTACTATAGTGATCGGTAGTAACTACACGAGACACTGTAGTAGTACTATAGTGATCGGTAGTATCTACACGAGACACCGTAGTAGTACTATAGTGATCGGTAGTATCTACACGAGACACCGTAGTAGTACTATAGTGATCGGTAGTATCTACGCGAGACACCGTAGTAGTACTATAGTGATCGGTAGTATCTACACGAGACACCGTAGTTGTACTATAGTGATCGGTAGTATCTACACGAGACACCGTAGTAGTACTATAGTGATCGGTAGTATCTACACGAGACACTGTAGTAGTACTATAGTGATCGGTAGTATCTACACGAGACACTGTAGTAGTACTATAGTGATCGGTATTATCTACACGAGACACTGTAGTAGTACTATAATCGGTAGTATCTACACGAGACACTGTAGTAGTACTATAGTGATCGGTAGTATCTACACGAGACACTGTAGTAGTACTATAGTGATCGGTAGTATCTACACGAGACACTGTAGTAAGTACTATAGTGATCGGTAGTAACTACAGGAGGCACTGCCTCTTGTAGGCAACATCCATCGTCAAAGATCCCCACCATCCAGACCACGCCATCTCCTCACAGCAGCCATCAAACACGAGGCACAGAAGCCTGAAGTCTCACATCACTAGTTTCAGGATCAGCTACTTCCCTTCAACCATTTTGTTCTGGAACCCACCAGCACAACCTTAATCACTGACAAGAGAAATTCTGCAGATGCTGGAAACCTAAGCAAGAACACAGAATGCGGGAGGAACTCAGCAGGTCAGGCAGTATCTATGGAAAAGAGTACAGATGACGTTTCAGGCCGAGACCCTTCATCAGGGCTGGCCAAAAAGATGAGGAGTCAGAGTAAGAACGTGATGTGCAGTTCCATGTTCGATGTTCTGAAGGGACAGCTTATCTTTAGCTAGTTCACATCCAGGCTGATTACTCATTTTTTGCTTAGAGGTAATCACAACCAGGCTTGGCTTGGTTCTCTTCACAGATGAAGTTGAGTTTCTTGTCATGTATACAGGTTCAATGAAAAACTCACTTGCAGCAGCATCACAAGCACAACATCAGATAAACAGCGTCCAGAAAAGAAATATAACCATAAATTATGCACAACTTTTACAAGAAGGAGTACAATTAGAACAAAAAC
>NC_082727.1:17636146-17731146 GCF_030144855.1 Hypanus sabinus
CTGTCCGTAAGGAGTTTGTACATTCTCCCCATGACCGTGGGGGTTTCCTCCGGGTGCTCTGGTTTCCTCCCACAGTCCACAGGTGTGCGGATTAGGGTTATTGGCCGGAAGGGAAGAAGGCGGAAGCCAAGAAAAAAAGAGTAGGTGTAGGGGAAATAGCTGGATCCAGGTGAGGGGGAGGAAGGGAGCTGATGGGGAGAGAAGGATATAATGAAATTATGTGAGAAGCTGGGAGGTGAAAGCTGGAAGGGGCAAAGGGATGAAAAAGATGGACAGTGGAGCATGGGAGAAAGGGAAGGAGGAGAGGAACTAGAGTTCAAAGGTATAGTATACAACCTTGCGATTTGTCTTTTTGCAGGCAGGCATAAAGCTAAGAAACATAATAGAACCAGTTTAAAGAAAATCCCCACACAACAAAGACCATCAAACACCCAATGTGTGACAGAAAGAACAAATAATAAGTAAACAAATAGCATTAACTGCAGAGTCCTTGAAAGTGAGACCACAGCCACAGAGCTACTGAGGTGAGTGAAGTCAGTCCAGAAACCTGAAGGCTGCAGGCCTCAGCCATGGAATCAGTTCAGTGCTGTGTCGATGGCTGCAGGCCTCAGCCATGGAACCATTTCAGTGCTGTGTCGACGGCTGCAGGCCTCAGCCATGGAATCAGTTCAGTGCTGTGTCGATGGCTGCAGGCCTCAGCCATGGAGTCAGTTCAGTGCTGTGTCGACGGCTGCAGGCCTCAGCCATGGAGTCAGTTCAGTGCTGTGTCGATGGCTGCAGGCCTCAGCCATGGAGTCAGTTCAGCGCTGTGTCGATGGCTGCAAGCCTCCGCTGCAGAGTCAGTTCAGCGCTGAAGCACTTTGATCAAATTGTGCAAATAGTAAAAAAAAATCTAAACAGAAATTCATGGAACATGAATTGCAGAGTCCCTGAAAATGAGTCCACAGCCGCAGAGCATGCTTAGCGCAAAGGCAAGTGAAGCCCTTCCAGGAGTCTGATGCTCCCGGACCACGACTGCTCCTGAATCGGGCGGCATGGGACCCAAGTCTCCTGCACCTCCCGCCCGACGACAGCAGCAAGAAGAGAGAGAGAGACTGATCAAATACAGGCAGACTGCGCTGCACACCCGTTTGTTTTCTGCTCTCTTCCCCGACGATTTTAACCTTGCCCAACACTTTGATCGGCATGAAGTAATGGAGCCGACCACGGGCTTGCGTCCCACCATCAGGAATCGGTGCACTCACCACCAGTGATGGCCGCCCCGGCCACAGCTGCACTCTCCACTCTCACCCATGCCAAGTCCCCCAACAGACTGCACAATCACCAGGCTATGGTGCAGGGAGTTGGAACGAGGCATTAAAAACAAAACCAGGTTGGCATTGACTAAAAGGGCCACAGAGCCTGTTTCAGTGCTGCTGGGCTCTGTGGTTCACCGGATTGTTTAGTCAGCTCAAAAATGCCTCCTTAAAGGGGAAATGACAGGCTGCAATCACACGTCTGAAGTATATCTCGAAGAGGAGTACCTAGTTGTCTCGTGGGCTGTCTGCAACATGCCACCATTGGTCTCTGAGCCATCTTGCAATGGTTAAGAGGGAGGAAGGTGTGGATGAAGGACAGGATGTGAGGGCAGGGGAGGGGAATGAGAAGAGGGATGGGGCAAGGGGATAAGGAAAATGAAGTGGGGGGCGTGAGGAAGGGGGAAGAGGGGGTGTGATAAAAAACTTCGAGAAATCAATGTTGATACCATCAGGATGCAGGCTACTGAAATAAGGTGTGGCTCCTTCACTCTGTGTCTGGCCTCAGCATGCCACTGGGGGAGGCTGTGGACAGATAAGGCCACGCTAAATCCTCAGAGACAATCTCAGCTACAACAGACACAGTCGGCATCCGTCAGGAACTTCTTGTAATGACAGAAACGGGCTCGGCTTTAACACTGTCAAAAGGGCAACTGGGTGCTCAGTGTGAGCACCTCTGGCTGGTTCTGTCACGTTCTCAGAGGGTGGGCAGTCAAACCTCTTGCCACAGAAAGGAATTAATCATAACTCTGTTATTGAGCATAGAACATGAAACATTACAGCACAGTACAGACCCTTCGGCCCACTGCGCTGTGCCAGCTTTTTAACCTACCCAATCCTTCTCTCTTACAGAAACCTCCATTTTTTGATCATCTGACAACCTCTTAAATATCCCAAATGTATCTGCCCCTTCTATCCCCCTTGGCTGTTATGAGAGGCACCCAACCATGCCAGCTTCTGGGGTTTAGATGCTCTAACTCTCCGGAGCATGGGTAGCTGGTTCAGCACCATCCTGCTAATTGGCAGCACGTTTTGGGCTCCAAGAATCATTTAGAGTTTCTGAATGGAGCCTCAGTGCTCACTTGTAAACCCAACCAGAGATATCTTTGAGCGTTTTGTTTTGTGCTCAGTTCTCGATCCTAGCCTTGGATACTCCAGTATTTAGGTCCAAACCATCCTCATCATTGACATTTGTCGCATTGGCAGCGTGTTCCACGCACTCACCAGTCTCTGCGCAAATAAAAACTTACCTCTGACTTCCCCCCTATACTTTCCTCCACTCATCTTACAAATTATGTCCTCTCATTTGAGCCATTGCTGCCCTGGAAGAAAGTCTCTGGCTGTCCATTCTGTCTATGCCTGGGACATCTCTGTCATCACATCTCATTCTCCTTCACTCCAAGGAGAAAATCCCAAGCATAGAAACATAGAAAATAGGTGCAGGAGTAGGCCATTCATCCCTTCGAGCCTGCACCGCCATTCAGTATGATCATGGCTGATCATCCAACTCAGAAGCCTGTACCTGCTTTCTCTCCATACCCCACAATCCCTTTAGCCACAAGGGCCATATCTAACTCCCTCTTAAATATAGCCAATGAACTGGCCTCAACTGTTTCCTGTGGCAGAGAATTCCACAGATTCACCACTCTCTGTGTGAAGAAGTTTTTCCTCATCTCGGTCCTAAAAGGCTTCCCCTTTATCCTTAAACTGTGACCCCTCGTTCTGGACTTTCCCAACATAAGACATAAGATATCTAATCATAAGCTCTCTAATCCAGACAGCTCACGGGACCTTACTGTGTACCACATCATATGCCCTAGAAGAAGAAGAAAGCCCTTAACTCCAAGTGGAGTCATCGGGACGCCATCATGATGACGTTTTTTTTTAAACAGACTTTCTTACTTTACCGAGGCCGAGTTGCTAGCTCGACGCTCAACCCAGCACGGATGGAAAGCGTTCAAGAGAGCTGGCTGGATTCGAACCTGGGACCGTTCGCTCCAAAGTCCAGCACTGATGCCACTGCGCCACCAGCCGGCCTACGCCCTAGGGATATCCCCAATTAAGGCGCAACAAGAACGGCGACTCTTCCCTTCTCTCAGCAGATCTTTGCAGCAGGATCCCTTATGGGATGCACTATGGGCAAATGGGCAGGGGTGGTGTGGGAGCAGGTCTGTTTGGGCCTCAGGAAATCTGTGTTGGATGCAACTGTGTCAGGGAGGTTGGGACTGACAGGGGGACGGTTAACAGGAGGGAACACCAAATGGGGGGGGGGGGGGGAGAGACAAATGGCCCCAAGCCATATGACTTATGGACATCTGCCCTCTGCCCTTCTTCCATCACTTCCTTATTACCATTTTGTTTATTTTTGACTTAATTAGAGAAACAACATAGAACTGGCCCTTCTAGCCCCTTGAGCTGCACTTCCCAACAATCCATCTACTTAACACTAGCCTAAAGACAGAAAAATTTATAATGAAGCAATTAACCTACTGACCGGTTCATCTTTGACTGTGGAAGGAGACTGGAATACCCAAAGGAAACCCAAGTGGACACGGAGAGAAGGGACAAAGTTCTTACTAACGGACGTGGAATTGAACTCTGAATTCCGAAGCCCCACATTCTCTAACCGCTAGGCTACTGTGGGACTTTCACGCGGTCCACTCATCCCCACTCCATTTACCGTCGTGAAGCATATATCGATGTGTGAAATTATGCTCAAAAACCTTTCTGTAACCCTTTGCACTGCCCATCTCTTAGCCGTTACTGCTTATATTTTTGAAGTCTAACTTGGCCTATCTCGAATGACGTTTCTGCCTGCAATAAAAAGAATTGCTTGGGGGTGGCTCACCCCGTGACGTCAATAATTCACAGCCCTCAGAGTGGTTGTCTATGTTGGTCCATTGGGTATGCTCACCCTCGGTCAGTCCCGCTCTCCCTCAGTCCCACACTCCCTCAGTAATGCTCCCCCTCAGTCCCACTCTACCTCAGTCCTACACTCCCTCAGTAATACTCCCCCTCAGTCCCGCTTTACCTCAGTTCCACACTCAGTCCCACACTCCCTCAGTAATACTCCCCCTCAGTCCCGCTTTACCTGTTCCACACTCCCTCAGTCCCACACTCCCTCAGTAATACTCCCCCTCAGTCCCACTTTACCTCAGTTCCACACTCAGTCCCACACTCCCTCAGTAATACTCCCCCTCAGTCCCGCTTTACCTGTTCCACACTCCCTCAGTCCCACACTCCCTCAGTAATACTCCACCTCAGTCCCACTTTACCTCAGTTCCACACTCCCTCAGTGATGCTCTCCCTCAGTCCCACTCTACCTCAGTCCCACACTCCCTCAGTAATACTCCCCCTCAGTCCCGCTTTACCTCACTTTCACACTCACTCAGTTCCACACTCCCTCAGTAATACTCCCCCTCAGTCCCGCTTTACCTCAGTTCCACACTCCCTCAGTCCTACACTCCCTCTGTGATGCTCTCCCTCAGTCCCACTCTACCTCAGTTCCACACTCCCTCAGTCCTACACTCCCTCAGTGATGCTCCCCCTCAGTCCCACTTTACCTCAGTTCCACACTCCCTCAGTCCTACACTCCCTCAGTGATGCTCACCCTCGGTCTGCTCTCCCTCAGTAATGCTCTCCCTCAGTCCCACTCTACCTCAGTTCCACACTCCCTCAGTCCCACTCTACCTCAGTTCCACACTCCCTCAGTCCTACACTCCCTCAGTGATGCTCACCCTCGATCCCACTCTACCTCAGTTCCACACTCCCTCAGTAGCTCTCCCTCAGTCCCACTCTACCTCAGTTCCACACTCCCTCAGTCCCACTCTACCTCAGTTCCACACTCCCTCAGTCCTACACTCCCTCAGTGATGCTCACCCTCGATCCCACTCTACCTCAGTTCCACACTCCCTTAGTCCCACTTTACTCAGTTCCACACTCCCTCAGTAATGCTCTCCCTCAGTCCCACTCTACCTCAGTTCCACACTCCCTCAGTCCCACTTTACCTCAGTTCCACACTCCCTCAGTCCTACACTCCCTCAGTGATGCTCACCCTCGATCCCACTCTCTCGCAGTAATGCATTCTCTCAGTCACTACACTCCCCCCGCACTGTCAGCTCTCATTCCCACAATCCCTCTGCCCTGCTCAGCCAACGGTGGGCTGAATGGCCTCTTTCTGAACTCAAATCTCAACGATCCTTAAAAGATGACAGCAAAGCAAACTGAGATGAGGTCAGGGGAAGAGAAAGGGTATCATTAAGTGGTGATTTAATAGGTTATCATTTCATTAGTTAGTTTAGAATGGAGGAAAGGTTCATTAGTTAATTAGTAACTGCAATTTAATCACTTTCTTCCACATCTAGTTAATCAGAGCTGGAATATATTTAATTAATACATTACAGTTAATTGGCTTCCCACCCTGCAGATGGTAATGAGGATGGGTAGGACTGTTCTGAATAAACTCAGCACCAATTCACTGCTTTCAACTGCACATTTTAAAACATCTGCATTCTGCGTCCAGTCACATCCAGAATCTTAATAAGCTCTGAGGAATTAGCTCGGGATCTCACTGACAGTCCTTGCCTGGATAGTGGAGAGAGGGACTCACCTTCCTACAGGCCTGGAGCATCACGTGCTGCCCCCACCACCCGAGGTTACTGGTTTATTATCACCGGCATGTGGCATGAAATTTGTTAACTTAGCAGCAGCAGTTCAATGCAATACATAATCTAGAAATAAGTAAATCAATCAATAAATAAATTAGATAGATAGATAGATAAATAGATAACAATATACGTATATTGAATAGATTTAAAAACGTGCAAAAATCAGAAATTCTGTGTATTTAAAAAAAGTGAGGTAGTGTCCAAGGGTTCAATGTCCATTTAGGAGGGGAAGAAGCTGTTACTGAATCACTGAGTGTGTGCCTTCAGGCTTCTGCACCTCCTACTTGACGGTAACAGTGAGAAAAGGGTTTGCCCTGGGTGCTGAAGGTCCTTACTAATGGACACTGCTTTCTGAGACACCGCTCCCTGAAGATGTCCCGGGTACTTTGTAGGCTAGTGCCTAAAATGGAGCTGACTAGATTTACAACCCTTTGCGGCTTCTTCTGGTCCTGTGCAGTAGCCCTCGCCCCTCCCATACCAGACAGTGATGCAGCCTGTCAGAATACTCTCCGCTGTACATCTATAGAAGTTTTTGAGTGTTTTTGTGGACATGCCAAACCTCTTCAGACTCCTAATGAAGCCGCTGGACCCGTTTACTCTCGGTACGGAACTGACTCCACAGACTGTGGACTCACTCACAGCTTAAGTTCTATGAATTATTTGTTTACTTTTTATCATTTGCACAATCTGTCCTCTCTTTGCACATTGAATGTTTGTCGGTCTTTGTTATGAGTGTTTTTTTTGTGCATTCTGCTATATTTCTCTATCTTCCTGTGAGAGCATGCAAGAAAATGAACCTCAAGGTTGCATATACTGTAAATACTTTAGTAACAAATTTACTTTAAAACCCAAACAACAACGCAACGATAAATTAGTTTATCATTGTCACGGTGAATGGAATTGGTCTATTGTTGTCACATGCACAGTGTCCATTCAGTGCACAGTGCATCAAGGTAGCACAAGGGAATATTACGGAGTGCAGAAAAAGGTGTTACAGTCACAGAGAAAGTGCAGTGCAGGGAAACAAGAAGGAACGAGAACACACTGAGGCATGTGGTGAGGTCGAGTGCAGCTTATTGTGTCAGGGAATCACTCAATGGTCGTATGACAACAGGTGAATTTTTCAGTCTTGCTCCCACAGACAGCTGTGGAGGCCAGGTCATTGGGTGTATTTCAGGCAGAGATTGAATGTCCTTGATTGGACACGGCATCAAAGGTTATGGGGAGAAAGATGGGGAGTGAAACTGAGGAGAGGTAAAAAGGATCGACAGAGCAGACTAGATGGGCCAAATGGCCTAATTCTGCTCCTATGTCTCATGGTAGCCAGCAGTCCTTGAGCCTGGGGGTACGTGATTTCAGGCTTTTGTATCTTCTGGGAGAGGAGAGAAGACCAGGTGGGTGGAGTCTTGATGATTACCTTTGGCTGCTTTATTGAGGCAGTAGGAAGAGTAGACAAAGTCTACGGAGGGGAGGCTGTTTTCTGTGACGTGCTGAGTCGTGCCTGTGTCTCTCAGCAGTTTCTTGTGGCCAAGGGCAGAGCAGTTCCTGTAATGCCTTTGAATAGAATGTTTCCTATGGCACAGCAATAAATCTGGTGAGGATTATAGGGGAGCTGACAAACTTCTTTAGTCTCCTGAGGAAGTAGGGTTGGCATTGAGCTCTTTTGGCTGTGGCGATTGTGAGTCATATCAGACCAGGTAGAAACCTTATCTGCTGTAAACCTTAACACGTCCCACACACATTGAAGAAGCAAGTGGAGGACTCAGAATAACGAGGCAACACCAGCTATGGCTGTACCTGAAGTGGGCAGTACTGCCCCACTCTGGGGCAGGACAGAAAATGCTGGATCAGTGGTAAGTGGTATCCAGAGATGTCTTTGCAGGATGTTGAGGCAGAGTTACGGGAGCCAAAGTTTTCTGCAAACTGTATGCTCTCCAGCAAGTCATATCTTTGATTCGGGTCAGCAATATCTCACAATTAACGCACCTAAAACCCTTCCCTCAATGTCAACAAAGCAAAAGAGCTGCTTGTTGACTTCAGGAAGTGGTGTGGTACACATGCTCCTGTCTGCATCAGCGGAGCTGAGGCTGAGAGCTTCAAATCCCTGGGAGCAAACATCACAGATAACCTGCACTGTTCGATCATGTAGCTGTCATTGGCCAAGAAACCTCAGCAACACATCTACACCTTCAGGAGAATAAAGAAAGTTGGCAGGTCCCTGTCAACTTGCACCAATTTCTATCTGAGTGTATAACTGCTGTGCCCAAGACCACAAGAAACTGCAGAGAGATAGAGACATCACGGAAACCAGCCTTCCCTCGTTGGCACTGTTTGCACTTCTCTCTGCCTCAGGGAAGCAGCCAAAGGCCCCGTCGGCCCTGTACAATCTCTACTCTCCCATCGGGAGAGATACAAGATACAAAAGCCTGAAACCAGACTCCAGGGCAGCTTCTACCCCACCGGTTATAAAACTACTGAACTGTTCCGATCCAGATTCATTATCGCATATACATCAAAACTTCGAGTGATATGAATCGTTTGTATTAACAACCAACGCAACCCAAGGATGTGCTGGGGAGGGGCTTGTATGTGACACCACACATACTGCCACCAACACAGCATTCCTACTATGTTCAGTAGAACACAGATTCTTGACCCCACACTCTACCTTGTTCTGGCCTATTGCCAGCCTGCTCTGCATTCTCTCAGTAACTGTAGACCTATATTCTGTATTCTCTTCTAGCTTTCCCTTGTACTGCCTCAATACACAGATGTGGTGAACTGATCTCTATGGACAGCATGCAAAAACGTTTTTTACTCTACTTCAGTGTGTGTAATAATAATGAGATAGTTTATCATCTTATCAGCTGTCAACCCCTCATCTCAGCCACACGTAGATGGCTGATCACTAGATCACTGATCACACGTACATCAGAAACGTACCGCGAAGTACGTTGTTTGTGTTACAGCCTGGAGAGGCAGCCCACAAGTGTCTCCACACTTCCTGGAAATGCACTCAAAATGCTGGAGGAACTCAGCAGGCCAGGCAGAATCTATGGAAAAGAGTATTGTCAACGTTTCGGGCTGAAAACCTTTCATTTATTTTTTTGTTCTTTCTGGGGGTGGGGGAAGACGACAATCTTGTCGCTGTTTTGCACAATTAGTTTTTTTTTGCATGTGGGACAGGGTTTAATGATTTTTTCTGAACAGGTTCCATGCTTTTCTTTGTTTCATGGCTACCTGTGAGAAAGGCAAACCCCAGGCTGTGTACTGTAGACATACTTTGATAATAATAAATGTATTTCTGAACTTTTACTGTTAACGTAACGTGCATGCACGCGCGCACACACACACTCACTCACACACACCCACACACCGACACACACACTCACACACCCTTACTCACACAGACACACACACACTCACTCACACACACACCCCCACACACACACACTCACCCACACACAGACACACACACACCCACACGCACACACTCCCCCTACACACACACTCACTCACACACACACGTAAACACACTCATTCACATCCACACACACATACTCACACACACTCACCCACACACAGACACACACACTCATACACAGAACCACACGCACACTCCCACACACACACTCACAAGGACACACACTCACTCACACACACACACACACTCACACTCACTCACACACACAGCCACACACACACCCACTCACCGACACACACACACTCACACACCCCCACACTCACTCACACACACACACCCCCACACACACACTCACCCACACGCACTCACATCCACACGCACACACTCCCCCCACACACAGACACTCTCACACAGACACACACGCACACAGACACTCACTCACACACATACACATACACTCACTCACTCACACCCACACACACATACTCACACACACCCACACACAGAACCACACGCACACCCCCCCACACACACACTCACAAGGACACACACTGACTCACACACACACACTCACACACTCACTCACACACACACACTCACTCACACACACTCCCCCCCCACACACACACTCACACAGACACTCTCACACAGGCACACACGCACACAGACACTCACTCACACACACTCACTCACTCACACACAGACACACACATCCACACACACTCACACACCCCCTCCACACACACACACTCACACAGACATTCTCACAGACACACACCCTTACTCACACACATACACACACGCTCACTCACACACACACACAGCCACACACACACCCACTCACCGACACACACATACTCACACACCCCCACACTCACTCACACACCCACACACACACTCACCCACACACAGACACACACACACACCCACACGCACTCACATCCACACGCACACACTCCCCCCACACACACACACTCACACAGACACTCTCACACAGACACACACGCACACAGACACCCACACACCCACACACACTCACATCCACATGCACACACTCCCCCCACACACACACGCTCACACAGACACACACAGACACTCACTCACACACATACACATACACTCACTCACTCACACCCACACACACATACTCACACACACCCACACACAGAACCACACGCACACCCCCCCACACACACACTCACAAGGACACACGCTCACTCACACACACACACTCACACGCTCACTCACACACACACTCACACACTCACTCACACACACACACTCACTCACACACACTCCCCCCCACACACACACACACTCACACACACACACTCACACAGACACACACGCACACAGACACTCACTCACACACATACACATACACTCACTCACTCACACCCACACACACATACTCACACACACCCACACACAGAACCACACGCACACGCCCCCACACACACACTCACAAGGACACACGCTCACTCACACACACTCACACACTCACTCACACACACACACTCACTCACACACACACCCACACACAGACACACACACACCCACACGCACTCACATCCACACGTACACACTCCCCCCCACACACACACACACACTCACACAGACACTCACTCACACACACTCACTCACTCACTCACACACACACATACTCACACACTCACCCACACACAGACACACACATCCACACACACACTCACACAGACATTCTCACAGACACACACCCTTACTCACACACATACACACACACTCACTCACACACACACACACAGCCACACACACACCCACTCACCGACACACACACACTCACACACCCCCACACTCACTCACACACACACACACTCACACACACACACCCACACACACACTCACCCACACACCCACACTCACACCCACACGCACTCACATCCACACACTCCCCCCACACACACACGCTCACACAGACACACACGCACACAGACACTCACTCACACACATACACACACACTCACTCACTCACTCACACCCACACACACAACCACACGCACACCCCACACACACTCACACACACACCCACATATGCTGTATCCAGAGATACCAGCCACGTGACAGATGCACCGCCTCCTGGCTGGTCGGAGGACACACCACACACCAATCAACATTTGGTCCCTCCCAACTAATCAATGCACACCAAAATTATTGGTCACCTTAATTGGATTATCTTGCTCAGCCCAATGCTATAAAAGGTGAGACTTGGCCCTGGCTCGGTCTCTCTTACAGACCACCTCATTGAAGGTAAGTGCATTGATTTATGTTTGGGAAGGTCTATCGTTTGTCCTGGTAAGGGAGCCACAGCTATCCAAGGTCAAAGGGGATAGCTGTTGTAGTGCTTTTCCCTTATTCTTTGTATGTGTAACCGTACTCTGTCCCCACACCGCTTCCTGCGTATTGTAGTTGCTTGTGTTGACCCGACTTCCCTGTAAATAAATTCCTTATTATTAAAACTGTGTGTGTCCAGGCCTCTACTGTTGAGACTCAAAGAACCAGTTATTTTCCATCACAACACACACGCGCGCACACACAGACAGACACACAGACCCCAGGGCAGGCCGTCAGGCCATCTTCAGACTCCAGTGGACTCTCACTTTATTCTACACCCACTGAGCTACTGATGGGGAAAAGGCTCTGAGCACAGCGCTGACCACGGTTCCTCAGGAGGGATTGTGGTGGCAGAAACTGGTTGGGAAAGCTCCAGCGATCGAGAAGAATAATTTAAACAACGCAATGGATTTTCTGTGTTCTCATCAGCTTAGAACTTTCCCATTCTGAAATGTCATTTTTCAATGATAGGTAGTAGAAAGCAGTGTTTTTGTTTGTAGAAGTGGGAGATGGAATTAAAAGTTCTCTCACAAATAAACTCATCTCAGACTTCCAGAAGGTAATTCATGGCTATCTGGAGAAGACGAATCTCAGAGTTGTATTCTGCACAGGTACCCTGATAATAAATTGATTTTAACTGATGTTTTGATGACAAACTCTGCCATCTTCATCAGGGATGATGCCTAGGTATGTCTAGACCAGTGGTATTTATACCCCCGTCATCCGTCCCTCCTGATTGATTAATCCTCCTGCAATTGGATTTCTGATGTCCCACCTTGTTTACAATCGAACTCCAGCCTTAGAGTGACACATTAGTCCCTGTTAAAAGATGAAGCACAGGAGGTGTACCATTTGGGTTACCCGGAAAAATTAACAGTAGCAGAACATTGCATTCACAATGGGCATAGGATTGACTTCGATGGCACAAAACTTCTGTGCTGCGCCAACGGCTTTTGGGACCACCAGGTGAAGGAAGCCATTAAAACAAAAGAACTTTATCAAAGGTGAAGGTCTTGCTCCAAGTAAGAACTGGAACTCAATTGTTAACAAGGTGGGACAGCCGAAACCTGATTGGATGAGGACTAACCAATCAGGAGGAATTGGTTAGTCCCCGACAAAGATGGCTGAGTTTGCCATTGAAATGTCGGTTATAATCGATACCTGTATTCGGTTGGAAGCTTGAGAAGAACTTTTTCATCATACATGCTGGGGAAGCACCAGATCCTTTTTCAATTTTCACACAATTCCTTTGACAGATCAAGATGGCACCAGCAAACAATGGTTCTTTAGGTGGCATCTTCCAGAAAGTCAATTATTTCATTTTTTCTACGTCTTATTCTTTTTATCTTAATTGTGTTACAGAAACTGTTGGAGCCTTTGTCTTACAGTTCAGAGTTCGATTGAGTGATCCAGCACACTGCCATCCCCAAAAAAATTCTAGGAGAGAACTGTGAGCACAAGCTGCCTTGAGGGGAAGACCAGAGATCAGGGTGCAGGACCATGATCACCTCTATTTCTTGCCAATCAAAGCATCGAGAAAGATTGAAACATCGAGGTGAATGCGGAGGAGGCTGGGTTGGCAGTCGCTCTCCACGGAGTCTGTGGGTCACCGGTCACCCTCCATGGTGGGCTGCAAGACAACAGTCACTCTCCATGGAGGCCGCAGGACCGCGGTCACACTCCATGGAAGGACTGAGTTAGAGTGGTCTCGCTGCCCGATGCTGACGGAGGATGTTTTCAAAATTCTGAGGTTTATATGATTATTGGATTGTAGTTTACATTGGTCTCCTTGGGTTTTCTGTGTCTTCTTTCTTGTTGCTGACTGACGGGTAGGGGGTTTGATGCTCTTGTGGGTGATATGTTAGCTTTGTACGAGGAAGGGGTTGGGGGTTTGGCGTCTGATATCTTTGTTGGTGTTTTCCTGTGTGGGGATCCGTTATTTTTTTGTCTGAGAAAGACGGGATTGAGGGGTTTGATGTTATTGTCATTTTTCTCCCCTTGAGGGCGATACGTTAGTCTTTTTGTGAGGAAGGGGGTTGGGTGTTTGGGATTTCATATTCTAGCTGCCATTTTCCGGGTGAGTGATCTGTTATCTTTTGGGCTTTATACGATTTTGTTTTTTTCCCATGGTGGGCGGGTGGGGTTGATGTCTTTCATGGTTTTTCTGTATTTATGGCTACCTGCAGAAGACTAATCTCAGAGTTGTATTCTGCACAGGTACTTTGATAATAAAATGAACATTCAAATCTTTTTGAACCTTTAGATATACAGGGGATATTGAAGGAATATGTCATCAAGGCACCAGATGAGGAAAGGTGGAGAGAGCTAAAGCTTTTTTCTTTGAAGTGAAGGAGGATTTGAGGTGACTTGAGAGAGAGAGAGACAAAGGGGATATGAGACATAAATTGAGAGGACAGCCGGACACTTCTTCCCAGGGCAGAATGGCTAATACGAGTGGGCATAATTTTAAGGGTGATTGGAGGAAAGAATAGGGGGATGTCAGATTAAATTTATTTTTTTTACACAAAGTGGTTGCAGTGTGGACTGCAGGGGTGGTGGTAGAGGTAGCTACACTAGGGGAATTTAAGGAACTCTTAAATGTCAAGATGGCACTGGCGATAAACAGTGATGTTTGTGGGCAGCTCACAATATTAGATATACTTCTGAACTACGATGGCTGCAATCCGCAACTTGTAATTTCCCTTTAAAAAATGTACATTTGAACTGTCTAAACCAGGGGCTCCCAACCCTTTTTAAGCCACGAACCCCTACCATCATCCGAGGGGTCTGTGGGCCCCAGGTTGGAATCCCTGGTCTAAACAAACCAGCAATTTTATGATTTCCCGAAGGACTGGCTAAACTTAACTCTCAGTAATGCAGGGCTGATCGGTGGAGTAGGGGCATCAGCACTGGACCTTGAGGCAGTTGGTCCTGAGTTCGAATCCGGCCGGGTCCCAACCTGGTCAGCAGTATCTGTGCGGAAGAAAGGCCTGGCAATCTACTTCCGTATCTTGCCATGAAAACCCTGTGGACAAATACACATTGTCCACACCATGGACAATGACTCAATGACGACAAGGCACCTAGAACCAGACAAGGGTCAGCCATCTCTGGAAGAGATGGATGAGGTAGACCAAGCGAGATTAAGCATAGAATAGAATACAAATTGATTTTCATCCCCGCTACCTGCCATCATCCAACATCCCTCATCCCCAATTCTCTATACCTGAGAAGAGAGAGGGAGGGGGAAGGGGGAGGGAGAGAGAGAGAGAGATCCATCTATCATCTTCATACCTCCTCCCCTATCAACCTAGCTTCCCCCTCGCCTGGCTCCACCTATCACCTGCCAGCCTGTTAAACTTCCCCTCTTCCCACCTTCTTACTCTGCCTTCCTCTGTACTCTTTTCCAGTCCTGATGAGGGGTCTCGGGCAGAAACATTGACTATTTATTTTCAAGTCAAGTCAAGTCAACTTTTATTATCATTTCAACCATAACTGCTGGTACAGTGCATAGTAAAAATGAGACAACGTTTTTCAGGACCATGGTGTTACATGACACAGTACAAAAACTAGACTGAACTACGTAATAAAAAAAACACAGAAAGCTACACTAGACTACAGACCTACACAGGGCTGCATAAAGTGCACAAAAACAGTGCAGGCATTACAATAAATAATAAACAGGACAGTAGGTCAAGGTGTCAGTGCAGGCTTTGGGTATTGAGGAGTCTGATAGCTTGGGGGAAGAAGCTGTTACATAGTCTGGTCATGACAGCCCGAATGCTTTGGAGCCTTTTCCCAGACGGCAGGAGGGAGAAGAGTTTGTATGAGGGGTGCGTGGGGTCCTTCGTAATGCCGTTTCCTTTGAGGATGCAGTGTATGGTGTAAATGTCCGAGATGGCAGGAAGAGAGACCCCAATGATCTTTTCAGCTGACCTCACTATCCGCTGCAGGGTCTTGCAATCCGAGATGGTGCAATTTCCGAACCAGGCAGTGATGCAGCTGCTCAGGATGCTCTCAATACAACCCCTGTAGAATGTGATGAGGATGGGGGGTGGGAGATGGACTTTCCTCGGCCTTTGCAAACAGTAAAGACGCTGCTGGGCTTTCTTTGCTATGGAGCTGGTGTTGAGGGACCAGGTGAGATTCTCCATCAGGTGAAAACCAAGAAATTTGGTGCTCTTTACGATCTCTACCGAGGAGCTGTCGATGTTCAGTGGGGAGTGGTCGTTCCGTGCCCTCCTGAAGGCAACAACCATCTCTTTTGTTTTGTTCACATTAAGAGACGGGTTGTTGGCTCTGCACCAGTCTGTTAGCCGCTGCATCTCCTCTCTGTAAGCTGACTTGTCGTTCTTGCTGATGAGACCCACCACGGTCATGTCATCAGCGAAATTGATGATATGGTTCGAGCTGTGTGTTGCAGCGCAGTTGTGGGTCAGCAGAGTGAACAGCAGTGGACTGAGCACACAGCGCTGGGGAGCCCCCGTGCTCAGTGTGATGGTGTTGGAGATGCTGCTCCCCATCTGGACTGACTGAGGTCTGCCAGTCAGGAAGTCTAGGATCCAGTTGCAGAGGGAGGTGTTCAGGCCCAGTAGGCTCAGCTTTCCAATCAGTTTCTGAGGGATGATTGTGTTGAATGCTGAACTAAAGTCTATGAACAGCATCCAAACGTGTCTTTTTTATCCAGGTGGGTTAGGGCCAGGTGGAGGGTGGTGGCATTGGCATCATCTGTTGAGCAGTTGGGACGGTACGCAAACTGCAGGGGGTCCAGTGAGGGGGGCAGCAGGGTCTTGATATGCCTCATGATGAGCCTCTCGAAACACCATGATGATGGATGTAAGTGCAATGGGATGGTAGTCATTTAGGCAGGACACTGAAGACTTCTTTGGCATGGGGATGATGGTGGCGCTGCTCAGGGAGATGTTGAAGATGTCAGTGAGAACATCTGCTAGCTGGTCTGCACATCCTCTGAGCACTCTACCAGGGATGTTGTCTGGTCCAGCAGCCTTCCGTTGGTTGACCCTGCACAGGGTTCTCCTCATGTCGGCCACGGAGAGACACAGCACCCGGTCTTTCGCAGGAGGGGTGGACTTCCTCACCGCCACGTCATTTTCCGCCTCAAACTGGGAGTAGAAGTTATTCAGCGCATTTGGGAGGGAGACATCGCCTGCACAGTCAGGTGATGTTGTCTTGTAATTGGTGATGTCCTGGATGCCCTTCCACATGCGCCCCGTGTCGCCGCTGTCCTGGAAGTAACTGTGGATTAGTTGGGCGTGTGCATGCTTTGCCCCTCTGATGGTTCGGGACAGTTTGGCCCTTGCTGTTGTTAGGGCTGCCTTGTCGCCTGCTCTGAAGGCAGAGTCGCGGGACCTCAGCGGCGCACGCACCTCCGCGGTCATCCATGGCTTCTGGTTGGCACGTATAGTGATGGTCTTGGACAGAGTAACATCATCAATGCACTTGCTGATGTAGCTGGTCACTGATGCTGTGTACTCCTCTAAGTTGGTAGAGTCGCCATCGGTTGCAGCCTCCCTGAACACGTGCCAGTCAGTGTGCTCAAAGCAGTCTTGAAGAGCAGAGATGGCTCCTGCTGGCCAGGTTTTCGCCTGCTTCTGAACTGGTCTGGAGCGCCTGACGAGCAGTCTGTATGCTGGGATTAGCATAACAGAGACGTGGTCTGAGTAACCAAGGTGGGGGCGGGGCTCTGCCTGGTACACGTTGGGGATGTTTGTGTAAACCAGGTCCAATGCGTTCTCCCCCCTAAATGTTGAATTCCTCTAGCATATTTGTGTCTTCCTACGTACACTCATTGGCCATTTCTTAAGTACACTGCTTATTAATGCAAATATATAATCAGCCAATCACGTGGCAACAATTCAATGCATAAAATCATGGAGACATGGTCAAGAGGTGCAGTTATTGTTCTGACTAAATATCAGAACTGGAAAGAAATGTGACTTTGACCGTGAATTAATTGCTGGTGCCAGACGGGGTGGTTTAAGCATCTCAGGATCTATTAATCTTCTGGGATTCTCAAGCACAATAGTCTCTGGACTTTACAGAGAATGGAGTGAAAAACAAAAAGCATCCAGTGAGCGACAGTCTGCGGGTGAAAGCACCTTGTTAGTGAGAAAGGTCAGAGGAAAATGGCCAGGCCGGTTCAAGGAAGGTGACAGTAATTCAAATAACCCCGCGTTACAACGGTGGTGTGCAGAAGAGCATCTCTAAACGCACGGCACGTCGAATCTTGAAGAGGATGGGCAAGAGCAGCAGAAGACCAGGAACATACACTCAGAGGCCACTTTATTAGCTACCCTGTGTACGCAGTAGGTGTGTGATGCATGCTGATACAGCGTGATGTGTGTGCAGCTGATCTGTGTAACGGGAACGAGTGGAATGATTGACGTACCTCTATTGAGCAGATCTCCTGGTGATTCACTCCACTGCCGGCGCCACAGTAAGTTCCCACACGTACTGTACACGCAGCACAGAATGGGGGGAGTGTGCATAACCCAAACCAGCTTTGCAGCAATCATTTTCTCTAGATTCTGATCCTCGCCCCTTTGTACACAAGCTGGTGAGTGATGTCTGTCTGCGTCTATGACGTGAAACCTGCCTCAGGCTGAGCTGGGTCAATGTCTAACCAATTTGCTTGGGGCGATTCACGCTTCACAGAAACAACAGCACAAGAGGCGATTTGGAAGATGCCGGAAGACCCTGTTCTACATGGCCTTGATGAAACAAGCTACAGGTGCAAAGGTCTGAAGGATGGTTGGTTGGAATATAATCATTGTCACTCTTTGTTTTGCCTGCCATCCATACAAATTAGCTTATTACAACAATTGCTGGATGTGGTGGTACCGGCTGGTACATTAGGGACATTTAGATAAGCAGATAGATGATTTAAAAAAAAATGAAGGGCTAAGTGAGAGGGAAGGGTTAAATTGAGGTGGGGCAGCTGAGGAACAGTGGAGGACTTTCAAAGAGATTTTTCATGGTGCTCAACAAAAGTATATTCCAGTCAAAAGCAAGGTCAGTAAGGGTGGGGAGAGCCAGTCTTGGGTAACTAGGGAAATAAATGAACATATCAAACTAAAAGCTCATGCATACAAAGTTGCCAAGAGTAGTGAGAAACTGGAAGACTGGGAAAACTTTAAAAAGCAACAAAGAACCACAAATCAAGCAATAAAGAAAGGGAAGCTAGATTATGAAAATAAACTAGCACAAAATATAAAAACAGATAGTAAAAGTTTTTATATTATATAAAAGTGCAAAAGAGTGGCTAAAGGGAATGTAGGTCCCTTGGAGGACAAGAAGGAGGAATTGATTTTAGGTAATGAGGAAATGGCAAGGCATTGAGTGACTATTTTGTGCTGGTCTTCATGGTGGAAGATGCACCTAACATGCCAAAGAGAGATGTTATGGATGTGATGGGAGGCGAGGACCTCAGTACAATAGCTGTCGCTAAAGAGGTAGTGCTGAGCAAACTTGTGGGCCTAAAGATAGATGTCCCCTGGTCCTGATGGAATGCATCCCAGGTACTGAAAGAAATGGCGGAAGTTATAGTAGAGGCTTTGGTGATGATTTATAAAAATTCTCCGAACTCTGGGCAGGTCCATTTGTGGTTTCGAAATGACAATAAACTGAATCTTAAGGTCCCAGTGGATTGGAAGATGGTGAATGTCACGCCACTGTTCAAAAAAGGATGTAAGCAAAAGGCAGCTAACTATAGGCCAGTTAGTTTAACATCTGTAGTTGGGAAAATGCTTAAAGCTATCATTAAAGAAGAAATAGTGAGGCATCTAGAAAGAAATGGATCTATCATGCAGACGCAGCCTGGATTCAGTAAAGGCAGGTCCTGTTTGACAAATTTACTGGAGGATGTAACCAGCGCAGTGAATAGACAGGAACAGATGGACATTATTTACTTGGATTTCCAGAAGGCGTTCAAAAAAGCGCCACATAAAAGACTTGTCCGTAAGATAAGAATGCCTAGTAGAGGATTGGTTAACTAATAGAAAGAAGAGAGTTGGGATACATGGTGTTCCTCTGGTTGGCAATCAGTGGTGAGCGATGTGCCGCAGGGGTCAGTGCTGGGCCCGCAACTGTTCACGATATACATAAACGATCTGGAAGAGGGGACCAAGTGTAGTGAATCCAAGGTTGCTGATGATACTAAATTGATTGGAAAAGCAAATTGTGCAGAAGATATGGAGAGTCTGCAGAGAAATGCAGACATGTTAAGTGAGTGGGCAGGGGTCTGGCAGATGGAGTAGAATGTTGGTAAATGTGGGGTCATCCACTTCGGAAGGAAAATGGAAGAGCAGATTATTATTTAAATGGTAAAAGATTGCAGCATGCTACTGTGCAGAGGGACTTGGGAGTGCTTGTGCATGAATCACTAAAGCTGGTTTGCAGGTGATCAAGAAGGCAAACGGAATGTTGGCCTTCATTGCCAGAGGGACTGAATTTAACAGCAGGGAGGTCATGCTGCAACTATACAGGGTACTGGTGAGGCCGCACCTGGAGTACTGTGTGCAGTTCTGGTCTCCTTACTTGAGGAAGGATATACTGGCTTTGGAGGCGGTGCAGAGGAGGCTCACCAGGTTGATGAGGGGGTCAGACTATGAGGAGAGACAGAGTCACCTGGGACTGTGACCGCTGGAAGTCAGAAGAATGAGAGGAGATCTTATAGAAACATATAAACTTATGAAAGGGATAGGTAAGATTGATACAGGAAAATTGTTTCCACTGGTAGGTGAGACTAGAACTAGGGGACATAGCCTCAAGATTCGGGGGAGAAGATTTAGGACGGAGATGAGGAGGAACTGCTTTTCCCAGAGTGGTGAATCTGTGGATTTTCTCAGCCCAATGAAGGAGGACTAGGGGCTACTTCAGTGTGTAACACTTGCCCAACAGGCTGATATATGTCTAGGGGAAAAGGAGATCCAGCCACTCACCAACCCCACCTCCCGTACACGCAGGTGCTGTGGGAATCAAGTTTATGCCGCGTGCACACACACCGTATCAAACTCACACCAGATACCGTTAGGGAATACACTTTAAAGATTTTACTAAAACTAAAAGAGCACTATGCAATACAATATATATGAAGGAAAAGAAAATAAAGTAAAAGGCACCAACTTATCAAAGTTCAGTCAGTTTAGTGCACATCGTTGGAGCTCAACCATCGAACCATTCGACCCCTCGTCACTTTCCTCCGCCCTCCATGTCCTCGCACCTGGGACCACCCCGGTGGTCGACCGAGCAGTGCAGCGCACGTCCACCTTCCTCGGCATCTTCTTCCTGACTCCCCTGAAAAGACCGCGAAAACCCCCGCTCCCAGACCCACAAGATAAAATAACATTCCCCAAATGAATACAATCCCGATATCAGCAAGTCCAAAGCTAAACAACTGCGAGAGAAAGCATTCATCATACAAAGAAGCTTTCCTGCTCTTAACAAAATAAAGAAGCCATTTTGATTAACATACAGAGTACATTGTACAAGTAAATATATTTAAGACAAGGTTGGATAGATCTTTGAATATAGGGGAATTAAGGGTTATGGAGAAAAGGCAGGTAGATGGAGATAAGTCCATGGCCAGATCAGCCATTATCTTTTTGAATGGCAGAGCGGGCTCGATGGGCCAGATGGCCAACTCCTGCTCCTATTTCTTATGTTCTTATGTTATGTTATGATTTTAGAGTAGGTAAAATATTGTGGGCTGAAGTGCATTGAGGTAGTACAAGGAAAAACAATAGCAGAATGAAGAATAGTGTTATGGAGACATTTCAGTGCAGTCAGACAATAAGATGCAAGGTCACATTGAAGTATTTTGTGAGGGAAAGAGTCCATTTGATCACACTAGGTAAGCATTTAATATTCTTATAATAATAAAGCAGAAGCTGTCCTCGAGCCTGGTGATTAAATGCTTTCAGGCTTTTGTATCTTCTGCTCAATGGGAGGAGGGAGAAGAGAGAATCTCTGGGTTGGGAAGGGTCTTTGATTACTTTGGCTGCTTTAACGAGGCAGTATGAAGTGGAGACAGAGTCCATAGAGAAGAGGCTGGTTGCTATGATGTGCTGAGCTGCCCACAATGTTCTACAGTTTCCTGCAGCCACGGGCAGAGAACTGGCCAAACCAAACCAGGCTGCATCCAGATAGGATAAAAATAAAAATTGGTGAGGGTCCATGGGGAGATGCCAAAATTCTTTAGCCTCCTGGGTTATCAGTCACAAGACAATCAACGATCTCCATCTCAGTGAGTTACCTCTTGCCTTACACATCTTCTGGCCCTTTGGTCATCCCAACTTCCCTTGGCTTCAGTTGCCTGGACCTCAAGCTCTGTAATTCCCTCCCTAAACCCTTTTCCTTCTTTCCCCTTTTAAGGTGTTACTGAAAATTCCTCCTCGGTGGTTCTTCACCTGTACATAGCATAGAACATAAAATGGTACAGTACAGGCCCCTCAGCCCGTGACGTTTTGCCAACCTTTGAACCTACTCCAAGATCTAACCCTTCCCTCCTACACAACACTCCATTTTTCGTTCATCCAAGTACCCATCCAAGAGTCTCTTAAATGCCCCTAATGTATCTGCCTCTACCACCACCCTGGCATTGTGTTTCATACAACAAACACGCTCTGCAAAAAGAACAAACTCTGACATCCCCTAAACCTCCCTCCAGTCACCTTAAATTTATCCCGCCTGGATTTTGCAATTGCTACCCTGGGGGAAAGCCTCTGGCTATTAACTCACTCTATGCCTCTTATCAGCTTGTACACTCATATCAATTCACCTCTCATTCTCCTCCTTCTAAAGAGAAAAGTCTTAGCATGCTCAATCGATCCTTTTAAGACATGCTTTCTCATCCAGGCAGCACCCTGGTAAATCTCCTCTGTACCCTCTCTAAAGCTCCCACATCCTCCCTAGGATCAGCAGGGCTTCTGGGAAGCCCTTGGTGACAACTGAGCTCGCTGAAGTTTGGTGTTGACTGTCACTGTGACTGTGGGAGGCAGAGCGGTACAGGTGGGATTCGGCACTGTGACTTGGGGCTCCACACCGTCTGTGTGGAGTCTGCACGATCTCATTGTGACTGTATGGGCTTCCACATCCAAAAAGGAGTTCATTGCTAAATCGTGTTAACTATGTAGATGGGTGCTGGAATCTGGAAGGGAAAAGGGTTGCATGGTAGTTTAGCAGTTAGTGTAATGCTAATACAATGTCAGTGACCTAGATTCAGCTCTGTCACTGACTGTAAGTTTTTATATTCTCCCCATGACTGAGTGGGTTTCCTCTGGGTGCTCTGGTTTCCTCCCACATTCCATAAGAGCATCAGACATAGGAGCAGATTTCAGCTATTTGCCCCAACAAGACTGCTCCACCATTCACTCATGGCTGATCATTTTTTCCTCTCCTCAGCCCCACTCCCTGGCCTTCTCCCCATAATCTTTGATACCGAGCCCAACAATAAACTTATCAATCTCGGTCTTAAATACACCCAATGACCTTGGCTCCACAACTGCCTGTGGTAATAAGTTTCACACATTCACCATCCTCTGGCTAAAGACATTTCTCTGCATCTCTGTTTTAAATGGATGTGCCTCTATCTTGAGGCTGTGCCCTCTTGTCCTAGACTCCCCCATCATGGGAAGCATCGTTTGCACATCTGCTCTGTCTAGGCCTTTCAACATTCAAAAGGTTTCAATGAAATCACCCCCGACCCACCCTTTTAAATTCCAGCGAGTACAGTCCCAGAGCTATCAAACGTTCCTTGCATGAAAACACTTTCATTCCTGGAATCATCCTTGTGAACCTCCTCTGGACCGTCTCCAATGCCAGCACATCTGTTCTTAGATGAGGAGCCCAAAACTGTTCACAAGACTCAAGCAGAGGCCTCACCATTCCAAACACATAGAGGCTAGTGGGTTAATTGATCACATGGGTGTGACTGGTCAAAGTAACGTTTATTAGCAAAATACATATATGTTACCATATACTACCTTGAGATTCATTTTCTTGCAGGTATTTACAAGAAAATAAAGAAATACAATAGAATTCATGAAAAGCCACACACAAAGACTGACCAACAACCAATGTGTATAGAAGACAGATGGTGCAAATAAAAAATATATTACTGAGGACACGAGTTAAAAGGGAATTGTTAGGTCGTAGGATTTGTTAGGATTGTAGTGATTGAAATTATCCATGCCAGTTCAGGAGCAGATGGTTGTAGGGTCATGGATTTGTTGGTCCTGGAAGGCTTGTTACCATGATAGGTAGACAGATAGGTTAAAAAGATGAAGAGATGATCGATTAAGCAGATGAACAGATAGATTAAAAAGTAGAGTGGATAGAAGTGGAATTATATAGGATTAGTCTAAATGAAAGGTTGATGGTCTACACGGATTTGGTGCATCCATGTTATCTTTTCTCATGATCCATTATTCCTCCTTTTTGCTGGAAGTTCAGTGTTCCAAGCTTGGAAGTCTGTGGATTCAAATCCCATTTAGAGTCATAGGGTCACACAGCACAGAAATAGTCCCATCAGCCCAACTCACACATGCTGACCAAGATGCTCAGAGACGCCAGTCCGATTTGCCCGTGTTTGACCTTTATCCCTCTAAACCTTTCCTATACATGCACCTGTGCAGATTTCAGAGGCAGGTGTTGAGTGGAGTTGTGTGGGCAGAGTGCTGGGCCAAAGTCAAGGGCTGCCAAGGAGGAGCTCAACTCAATCCATCAAACACGATTGGACAATAACGTGGGAAAGTGGATCAGCAAATCTGCGGATAACCCCAAGATTGGGGCGCAGTGAACAGCGAGGAAGGCTATCAAAGCTCTCAGTGGGATCTGCCCTGGCAGATAGAATTCAAAGCAGACAAATAAGAGATGTTTTACTTTGGGAGGGCAAACCAGGGTAGGATTTGCACTGCAAACAGTAGGGCACTTAGGATGTGGCAGAACAGACGAATCTGGGAATTCAGATCCATAGTTCCTTGAAAGTGGCATCACTGGCAGATAGGTGGGACTAGGCAGGATAATAGTTCTGCATGGAGTAGATGGACAGAAGGGCCTTTACTCTGTGCTGGTAGTTAGTTATTGCCTGTTACTCTACTGGCATTTAAGGCAGCGATGAAGGTCTTCCATCTTTGTCTGTCCTTGGCCATTTTCTCCATTGTACCTCATGGGTCCTCATTTCTGACTGTGGTAGAGCATCAAATTATCTTTGGTCTCCACCCTTCAGGGGTCCAGTGAAGGGCCGTCATGATGATGGAGTTGGGCTCTCTTCTCATCACGTGCCCAATCCACGTCCAACCTTTCCCCATGATGGTAGTGGCCATGACCTCTTGCTGACACAGAAGTAGTAGGGCGTGGTTGGAGATCTTTCTTGGCCAGAAAATATGGAGGATTTTCCATGCTGTAGCACTTTATAACAACTTCTGAAAGTGTAGAGCACTTGAGAGCAATGAGATCTCAACAGGAGGGAGAAGGTGGAAATGGATAAGGAGAGTGAACGGCTGATTTATGCCCGTAAGAAGACAGTAATATAACATCAGCATTAGGCTGTGAGCAATAAATAGCTGGCATTTCAAGAGATACCTGATTCTAGGGAATATTTTAAGGAAACCCTATTGTTTTTTTAGTAATTTATTTCATTCCCTGATGTGACAAAGGGAGTTAATAACAGACTCCAAAATAATGCAATAAACCTTCCCATCTCTTCATTCTCCTCATGGTGAAAGGTCAGGATATAGTTAGTGACGAGTACATTTGGCACACCGCCTGGTCCTAGGCTTCTCCGCTGTGCAGTAATGAGAGATCACCGCGGTCACAGAGGAGCTGTCTACAAGGGAAGCCAATAAAGAGATGTCCTCTCTAGTCAATGCAAAAGACCCTGTTGCATTTCCCCCCAAAGAAAATCTCTAATTGCTTTCCAAATATTCGATTCAACCTCACTTAAAAAAAGAGATTAGTTTTACTTACCATATCAGAACATCAAAACATACCTCTCAAACCCATTCTCCTACATTCTCCCCACAACCTTTGATACTTTTACTAATCAAGAACCTATCAACCTCCATTTTAAATGCACCCAATGACTTGGCCCCCATAACCATCTGTGGCAATGAATTCCACAGATTCACCACACAGGCTGAAGAGATTCTTCCTCATGCCTGTCCTAAAGGGATGTCCTTCTATTCTGAGGCTGTGCCTTCTAATCCCAGACTCCACCCACTATTGGAAACAAGTTCTCCAAATCCACCCTATCTAGGTCTTTGAATATTCAGTAGATTTCAATGAGATCGCAAACCACCCCCATTTTTCTAAACACCACTGAGTACAGAGCCATCAAATGTTCCTCATGCTTTAATGATTTCAGTCCTGGGATAATTTTCATGGAATTCCTCTGGAGGTCAGAACATCTCTTCTTAGTTAAGCGGCCCAAAACTGCTCACTATACTCCATCAGTGGTATGACCAATGCCTTATAAAGCCTCAGCATCAGATCCTTGCTTTTTATATTCCAGTCACCTTGAAATGAGAACTAACATTCCCAGTTCATGTCTCCCAACACCCACTTCCCATTCCTGCTCAGCTCCCACCCTGCCCTCCTCCTCCTACCTAGCCTGCCCTCCCACCTCACTCATTATCGATAACCCTGAGGGAAAGCCTCACAGATAATCACTTACAACAATCCAAAGTCTTTTCTCTATTGATTGCTTTATCAATGTCATCAGAATTAATTAATACATTCTTCCAATGTTGATTTTCTGATCATTCAAGTACATCGACCCTTCTCCCCCATTCAGCTGATCAGCCATGATAAAATGGTGGAGCAGTCTTAGAAACATAGCAAACCTACAGCGCAATACAGGCCTTTCGGCCCACAAAGCTGTGCTGAACATGTCCTTACCCAAGAAATTACCTAGGGTTATGCATAGCCCTCTATTTTTCTGAGCTCCATGTACTTGTCCAGAAGTCTCTTAATAGACCCTATCATATCCACTGTTGCCGGCAGCCCATTCCACACAATCACCACTCTCTGCGTAAAAAAACTTACCCCTGATATCTCCTCTGTACCTACTTCCAAGAACCTTAAAACGGTGCCCTCTTGTGCTAGCTATTTCAGCCCTGGGAAAAAGCCTCTGGCTATCCACACAATAGGCCAAATGGTACCAGATATATCTTGGTGAGCCAAATGGCCTAATTCTGCTCTTATAGCTTATGGTCTTAAGGTCTTTGAGCTCAGTACCAGAATCCTGCACCCAGTCCATATCCCTTATTACCGAAACATCTGTTACGTCCATGAGGCAAGGAGAGGGTGCATCAGGAAGACAAGTTCAGATACTTTGCTGAACTAAACACCGGTGTCAGGAAGGGGCCAAAGATTCGGAGGAGCAAAAATGAGAACGGGGTACAGGGAAGGACGTAGGGACAAATTAAAACTGGTGTAAGTGAGGTTGATGAGTTTGGTAATCAGAAGCTTTTCCTAGGATGGAAATGTCAAACACCAGAGGGCATGCATCGAAGGGGAGGAGGAGGAAGTTTGAAGGAGATGTGTGGAACAAGTATTTTTCACAGAGAGTGGAACGGCCTGCTGGGGGATGGTGGTGAGAATGGTTTTTAGGAGGTATTTAGATAGGCACATGGAGGGGCAGAGAATGGAAGGTTATGAATCATGTGCAATGAAAAATTTAGTTTGATGAGTGGCCTGTTCCTGTGCTGTACTGTTCTGTGTCTGACGCTGTGAGGTGTCTTTATGCTGGAGACATGCAGGTCAGTCAGTCGTTAATTGGCTGCTTTAAGCCAGTAGCAAAGAGGAGAGAATGGATTGCAAAGGAAATGAGAGAGGTGATGGGATGGGTTTGGATGTGATGGGCTGAATGGCCTTCTGTATTGTAGTGGTTCAGATCTTTGAGGAAATAGCAAGGGAAGATCTACTGAACGTGGAGGCTGGTGGATTAGAAGGTGAGGACAAGGAAGTCCTCCGGTAGTCGAAGAAGGGTGGAGGGTGAAAGCAACATGGTTGAAAACCCTCCAGACCCCCCGTGTTGAGGGCATCTTAGGCTGGGAAGCATGAAGATTTATCTGGGACACTAATGGTGGCAACTTTGGAATGGGTGTCACGGAGGCAGCAAACGGGGAGAGTGCGACAGGGCCTTCGTATCAACCTGTGTATACGTATGCTCCTCTTTTGATGAACACGCTACCATGACAACCAGACTCTTCAAATGAAATTCAGATAGAAGCCAGCGGACAAATATCCCTCTATTGATTGAGAACTCTCCAATAATGGATGTAGACTCTGGCTAATCGAGTGTCGATTTCTGTCCCCACCGGACCTGTGCTGGTGACATCTGAAATCAGTTCTACTCAACAAGTACCCCGAGGACCAAAGACACAGAGAGCAGGCGGTAATGATTGAATTCCTGGAGCTCAATTTCTCAATGTACTGAAAGAACAGTACAGGAGTCTGCCACTGCCCACAGTACCCTCCTTCTGTCCAGCCTGACCCTCCACCTCCTGTCTCCCCCTGCCTTTACCACCATCTAAAACACACCGACTGTGTCTAGCAATACTCTCTACTCACCTGCCTCAGATAATTCTGAGACTGTGACCCCTATCCTAGGCTTGTTGTCAAACTCTGTATGGATTTCATAAGTTTCAGTGAAGTCATCACTCATTCTTCTCCTGAATTACTCCTCGAATGACAGACCTGACATCCCAGAGACCAACTCAATCTTCAGTAGATTACAATTATATCAACCGCATGCTTTGGAGAACAAACCACGGTGAATCTGTGAAATTTATTGCCACATACAGAGCTGAAGGGGCTAAGTCACTGGGTGTACTTAGGGCAGAGGTTGATCAGTTCTTGACTGATAAGGGGGTTTAAGGTTTGGGGGGAAGGTGGGAGAATGGGGTTCTCAAAATTTTTTAAATTTATTGTGTGTACATTGGAACACACAGTGAAATGTGTCATTTATGTTAACAGCCAACACAACACAAGCTTGAGCTGGGGGCACAACGTATCATGTCCAGCAGAGCAACACAAACCCTCACTAACTGGAAGTGGGCCTTCAGCAGCCTGTCTGCCCCAAACGTTCAGACCGTGGCCTCACAGAGGTGTGCCTCGTACAGAGGGTATAAATATCAACCTTACTCTGGACGGGTGACAGATGGCTGCTAAGTGTGACCTGGCTCGATTAATTTATTTGACAGCAGAAAAGTAAACGAAAAAATGAGATTAAACAGCTGATGGAAATGGCTAAATGAAAGTGTTGGCCGTGAAGAAAATATCTCACAGCTCAGAATAAAAATCCATCACCTTCCTGACTTTCCCATTTTAATAATTAAAATGCAATTAGAGCAAACTGTGTTTCAGGACCCAAACACACACAAACATGTACTGGCATGTACGCGTGTTTCTCTCTCTCCCTCTCCCCCTCCCCCTCCTCCTCCTCTCCCCCTCCCCGAGATCATCAAGTGCCTAGGAGTGAACATCACTGATCCGATGACCTGTCCTCATCCAACCACATAAACACCACAGCCAAGAAAGCTCACCAGCACCTCTACCTCCTCAGGAGGCTGAGGAGATTTGACACACCCTCGCTGACTCTCACAGGTTTTCAATTGATGCACCGTGGAAAGCATCCTTCCTGGACACATCACAGCTTGGTATTGGCAACTACTCTGCACATGAGCACGAGAAACTGCAGAGCTGTGGGCATCAGTCAGCACAGCACAGAAATCAGCACCCTCCCACCCCCATGGATTCTCCCTGTACTTCTTGCTGTCTCGGTACAGCAGCCAGCATAATCAAAGACCCTACGCACTCTGAACATTCTCTTCCTCCCCTTTTAAAAGCTTGAAAGCACATACCACCAGGCTCAAGGGCAGATTCTACCTTGCTATTATAAAGTTATTGAACAGTCCCCTCGTACTCTTGAGTTTACATTCTAGCTCATTACGATCTTTCACCTTATCTTTCTCTGCAGCAGAATCAGAATCAGATCAGAATCAGGTTCATTATCACCGGCATGTGACGTGAAATTTGTTAACTGAGCAGCAACAGTTCAATGCAATATATGATCTAGCAGAAAAAAACTTTATTCAGCACTCGGTTATTGCTTTTCCCTGTACTACCTCAGTGTACTGATGTGGTGAAATAATCTGTATAGATAGCACGTAAAACTACGGTTTTTATTGTCCAACAATAAGCCAAATTCCCAAATGAATTTCCCTACTTACACACGCACACACAAACACTTGAGCTGAATGATTACTTCCATGGGTGTGGAGTTAGCTGCTCACTGTCTGTGCTTGGCCCCAGAACAGAGTGGTGTTCCTGCCTTCACTGTGCCTGGAGTCACGTACTGTTCAGGCCAGGTTAATCCACCAAATGGCACTGATGAACCCAAACTAAATTGTGCAGGGCCCACGGTACCAGTCCTCCGAGAGGACCACAATCTCGCCGTCGGGTTCGGAGGCTCGTGTGCCCCTACGACCCAGAGAGCCACGTTGGCTGGAGTCAGGGCTTTATGTTTTGGCTCTTGGCAGGGTCACCCGTGCCAAACAGGGCAAAGGGTAGAGGTCAGACTAAGAATGATCCACCTGTCCTCCAGGTTTGGGGGCTCAGCTCAGGGCTCCCAACCCTAACAAAATTGTTGTGGAAACAGCGGTGAAGAACCCTTCTACCTGAGTGTGACGGTGTTCCTGAGTCTCCGCCCAGGGCTCGCATGACTGACAGTAGTGAAAATTGAGAGGAAGCTACTGACACGATGAAGGAATCCCTGAACATCACCAGAGGTGGAAGAACTTCATTGTTGCCCTAAACTCCAGCGGCTAACAGGCAAATGGACGGACAGTATCAGTGGCGAGACCAGCCTGTCTCCCGCTGAAACTGGATTCCCTGAGCCAGTTGAACAGTTTTTACCGTTTTCCTCAAATAATTACACTAATCCTCTGGATTCCCCGCACCACAAATTCCCCATCTTGCCCTCCAGTAAGGAGCTGCTCTAATTGATTTCTGCCCCTTGTTTATCTAGTGTGGAACTGACAGAGAGACTAAAGATTCTCAAACACCCAGGGCATCATTAGTCAAGGCAACCTTTACTCTGACAGTGGGCTGAAAGGGCTCCATGATTTGACAGCTTTTGACAAATTCCATCCACAACTCAGCAACGGTAATCCCAGGAAAAAAAGAAGAAATATTTCAAAATGCTAGCTGCATTTTTCAGAGGAATGGCTTGCGGAGATATCTGGGCGTGCTGTGTGCTTTATAGTGGGTAATCTTCATATCTGCATCTCTGGAGCTGCCACACTAGTACAGGAATCCAACGCGGTCAGATTATATGGCAACCCTCAGTCGTTAGCTGACACTTTCTCCAACTAATTAAACCTCAGTCCACTTCAGCCACCAGATACGAAACAACTGGCCCTTTCAGAGGCACTCCCCCCGCTTCCTACCCCTCTGGTAACACTAACAAGCTCACATCACTGAGAGGAATGGAACTTTTTAAAATACAGATGGTAGAAAGCTGAAATTTATATACTGTTTTATATACTTAGGGATTAAAATCACAAAAAATTATAAGGACTTATTTAAGGTTAATTTTTTACCCTTAATCAATCAGATTAAATGTTTGTTCACTAAATGGTCACCATTATCTTTATCACTGATAGGTTGGATTAATGCTATTAAGATGATTATTTTACCCAAGTTTTTATATATATTTCAAGCGGTACCAATTTTTATTCCAAAATCTTTTTTTGCTAATGTTGATTCAAAAATTTCCTCATATATATGGCAGAATAAAAATCCTAGAATAGGTAAAACATATTTACAGAAGGCAAGGAAGGAAGGTGGATTGGCATTGCCTAATTTTAGATTTTTTTTATTGGGCAGTTAATATCCGATATTTGATATGTTGGTTAAAGGATTGAGATTTATCTTTTAGCCCTCATTGGGTGAACCTGGAAATTAAATCTGTACAAGGATATTCATTGGGTTCTATTTTAGGGTCTTCTCTTCCCTTTGCTCTTTCTAAATTGCAGAAACGAATTGACAATCCGAAAGTTAAACATACTTTATGTATATGGTTTCAATTTCAGAAATTTTCTGGGTTGACTCAGTTTGTTTTAAATATTCCTATTGTAATAATTTCTTTTTTTATCCTTCTATTATAGACCAAGCTTATTCAGCTTGGAAGACTAAAGGATTACTACAATTTTCCAATTTATTTTTGGATAATTGTTTTATGTCTTTTGAACAATTATCTAATAAATATAATTTGCCTAGATTTCATTTTTTTAGATATTTACAGATTAGGAATTTCTTAAATATTGTACTTCCTACCTTTCCAAATCTTGAGTCTCCAGGTATTTTGGAGAATTTGCTAGAACTAATTCCTTCTCAGAAAGGGGTAATATCAAAACTACAATATAATTATGAAGATACGTTTAGAGCCCTTCTATAAGATTAAAAACAATTGGGAAAGAGAACTTAACCTTACTATCCCTATTGAGAATTGGGATAAAATTCTTCAATTAGTCAATTTATCATCTATATGTGCTAAACATTCATTAATACAGTTTAAAGTTGTGCACAGGGCTCTTGTGTCCAAGGATAAATTGGCTCATTTTTATTCCTATATAAATCCTATTTGTGACAGATGTCATTCTGAGATAGCGTCTTTAACTCATATGTTTTGGTCTTGTCCACTTTTGAAAAAACATTGGAAAGACATTTTTGATATTATTTCCACAGTATTGAACATTGATTTACAACCTCATCCTATTACTGCAATTTTTGGTTTACAAATGATGGACTCAGTCCATTTATCCTCTTCTGCTTGTCGAATGATTGCATTTCTTACATTAATGGCTAGAAGATCTATTTTGTTGGATTGGAAAGAAATTAATCCTCCTACCGTATTTCATTGGTTTTCTCAAACCATGTTATGTCCAAATTTAGAAAAAATTAGAAGTGTTGTATTTGACCCTTCTATTAAATTTGAAAAGATATGGAGACCATTTATTCAATATTTTCATATGATGTAATGTGACCCTGTTCCAAGCCTATTTGTTTTTCCAGTTTTGATTTTACATATGTCGAGAGGATCGGAGTTGACGACACTGATGATTTTGTATTTTTGTCAGATATTATAAACAGCCCTTTTTTTTCATCATTTTTTTCTTTCTTTTTTCCTTTTTTTTCTTTTTTTTTCCTTATTAGTTATTAGGTTGTTAGATTAGTTTTTCTAGCATAATTTTTTTTTCTTTTTCTCTTTTCTGTTTTTATTAATATATATTATGATATACCTAGTTTTGCTTTGTTTATATGTTACTTGTATCGTCCATGATTTGGTAAGACTCATTTATATTGTAACTGTTGCTTATGTATCCTTTCATGTTCAGATTAAATTTGTATGTTTGTAATCCCATATCTATGTATTAATCTTATTATGTTGATATTAATAATAATAATAAAAAGATTGGAAAAGGAAAGCTGAAATTAAAAGGACACATAAAAGGCATCAGCTGCTGTAAAGAGGTGGGTGGAAGAAATGGATCAAGAGCAGGCAGGTGATGGGTGGATCCCAGCGAGGGGGGATGACAGGCAGATGGAGGAGCGGAGAGTGGAAATAGTGGAAGAGGCTGGCAGGTGATGGGTGGATCCCAGCGAGGAGGGATGACAGGCAGATGGAGGAGCGGAGAGTGGAAATAGTGGAAGAGGCTGGCAGGTGATGGGTGGATCCCAGCGAGGAGGGATGACAGGCAGATGGAGGAGGGGAGAGTGGAAATAGTGGAAGAGGCTGGCAGGTGATGGGTGGATCCCAGCGAGGAGGGATGACAGGCAGATGGAGGAGGGGAGAGTGGAAATAGTGGAAGAGGCTGGCAGGTGATGGGTGGATCCCAGCGAGGAGGGATGACAGGCAGATGGAGGAGGGGAGAGTGGAAATAGTGGAAGAGGCTGGCAGGTGATGGGTGGATCCCAGCGAGGAGGGATGATAGACAGATGGAGGAGCGGAGAGTGGAAATAGTGGAAGTGGCTGGCAGGTGATGGGTGGATCCAGGTGAGGAGGGATGATAGACAGATGGAGGAGGAAGGAGTGGGAATAAAGGCTGTGGAGTGATAGGTGGAAGTGACACAGGGGTGCAGATGGTGGAATCTGATAGGAGAGAAAGATGAAACATGGAACCAAATAAGGGGGGTGGGGAAGGTAGGAAAGCATTGGAGACAAGGGACCCGGCGTGAGGAGTGTGTGGGTGATGGGCAGATGGAGGGGAAGGGAAGGGAAAATACAGAGTGATGGAGGCTGGGGTGTGTGATAGAGGCACCTGTCTCTGAGAAACAGACCTGATGTTTAAAAGTGTGTGGCAGTGGGATTTCCATCTATCCTCCATTCATACTGGACCATATTTATTTAAAGATGGTGCCAGAGGTTTCTGCAGACTTGGACAACTTCTTTCAGTTCGTCCACAAAACGGTATAATTTCTTCTCTTTTCATGTCTATTCTTTCCTTTCCAAGGTGCTTGGGGTCTTGTCGGAGTCCGTGATCTACAGCAACAGCTGAAAAATTCTGGTTTTCCACAGGCAATGGGTTCTTGCTCTAGGAACTTGCTGAGTGGCCTGGTGTCACAATATCTCCAGGTGCAGCCTTGACTTTCCAGTATCAGCTTGGCCCTGCAGACGACCCGATTCTTCACCAGTGCCACCGGCTGAAGCGTCGCTGGAGATTGAAGCATCGAGACAGCAGTGTACCCTGTTGTCAGAAGATAGCCCCTGCACTCGCGCGATCTCTTCCTCTCTCAATGGTGAGTGAGAGTCTGCTGGCCCTTGAGTTGTGGGAACCGGAATAAATGGAGTTGCAGATTGTAACTTCGAATCTGTTGGTCTCCATTCTCATTTGTTTCAGGAGCAGTACCGCTCACTTCCTCGTTAGTGGGAGAGAGTGCCTGTGTGGGATGTTGAAGTGTTGGGATGGACAGTAGTTTTTGATGGACTCTAGATCACGGTCTCTGGGGGTTGGGGGGGCTGAAACTTTGCTGCAGCAGGGGGAATTGATGCTTTTGCTGCTGCTTCTGTGGGGGGGGAGGGGTTCTAACGTTTTCTGTCATTCATTCTTTGGGGCTTTTCTGTTTCATGGATGTCCATGAAGAGTAGGATTTCTGTTTGTCTATTTAATACACCCTGATATTACATTGAACCATTGATTGAATGAATCATAGCTACAGTTTTGTTCAGCATAGAAACTCCAAACTCTTCCTACCACAGTGCACAACCTCTTCCACGAGCAGCTCATTAAAGATCAGCTTTATTTATCACACATACAGTTAAACGCACCGTTTGCGTCAATGCCCAACACTGTCCGAGCATGCCCCGGGGGCAGCCCACAAGCGTCACCGTGCTTTGAGCACCAACGTAGCTTGTCCACAATTCACTTACCCTAACCTGTCCACCTTTGAGACGCGAGAGGACGCCCACACAGTCACCGGGAGAACGCACAAATTCCTTACAGACAGCGACGGGGATTGATGGCCAATTGATGATCGCTGGAGCTGCAAAGAATTACGCTAATTGCTGCACTGCCACGCCGCCCCACATGAGATGACAGATGTTTCGTCGAGGATTTTAGAAGTCAAAGTGGAGTTTATTGTCATACACACAAGTCCATGTGCGCTCAGTTGCAATGAAAAACTTACAGCAACAACGCAGGCACTTCACAAGAAACACATACATTAAACATAAATCATACTCTATTTTTAAAACATAGAACACAATTGGGACAAAAAGATAGTCCAATTTAGTGCAAACTGATCATAGCCAGATACCAGAGAGGCTGCAGATGCTGGAAATCTGGAGCATCACACAAAAAGCTGGAGGAACTCAGCAGGTCCATGGATCAAAAGTGGTCATCGTGTTGCTAAGCTGTAGAGCTTTGCTGGTTGATTCAGGAACTGAGTGGTCGCAGGGAAGTAATCGTTCCTGAACCGGAAGCATGAGATTTCAGGCTTCTGTACTTCCTGCCTGATGGTAGCTGTGAAAAAATTTTGTGCAAGGATGTTGCTGGGACTTGAGAACCCAAGTTATAGAGAAATGTTGAACAGGCTAGGACTTTATTCCCTGGAGCGTAGAATCACTATCAGGTTTATTATCACAAGCGTGTGACGTGAAATTTGTTAAATTAGCAGCAGCAATTCAATACAATACATAATATAGAAAAATAACACAAAATAAAATAATAATAAATAAATAAATCAATTACAGTTTATGTATATTGAATAGATTAAAAGTTGTGCAAAAAAACAGAAATACTATATATTAAAAAAGTGAGGTAGTGTCCAAGGGTTCAATGTCCATTTAGGAATCGGATGGCAGAGGGGAAGAAGCTGTTCCTGAATCACTGAGTGGATGCCTTCAGGGTTCTGTATCTCCTACCCGATGGTAACAGTGAGAAAAGGGCATGACCTGGGTGCTGAAGGTCCTTAATAATGGACGCTGCCTCACCGAGACACTGCTCCTTGAAGATGTCCTGGGTACTTTGTAGGCTAGTACCCAAGATGGAGCTGACTAAATTTACAACCCTCTGTAGCTTCTTCTGGTCCTGTGCAGTAGCCCCCCCCCCCCCCCATACCAGACAGTGATGCAGCCTGTCAGAATGCTCTCCACGGTACATCTACAGAAGTTTTTGAGTGTATTTGTTGACATGCCAAATCTCTTCAAACTCCTAATGAAGCATAGCCGCTGTCTTGCCTTCTTAAAAACAACATGGATCTGTTGGGACTAGGTTTGATCCTCAGAGATCTTGACACTCAGGAACTTGAAACTGCTCACTCTCTCCACTTCTGATCCCTCTGAGGATTGGTATGTGTTCCTTTGTCTTACCCTTCCTGAAGTCCACAATCAGCTCTTTCGTCTTACTGACATCAAGTGCCGGGTTGTTGCTGCAGCACCACTCCACACACAGTCATGAGTGTATAGAAAATGAGGGGAGATTTAATTGAGGACTACAAAATTATGAGGAGTGAATTCTGAGGATAAATACAAGCAGGTTTTTTTTCTCCACAGAGGATGGGTGAGATCAGAACCAGAGGTCATGTGTTATGAGTGAAAGGCGAAATGTTTAAGGAGAATATGAGGGGGCAGATCTTCTTCACTCAGCAGTGAGAGTGTTGATCGAGCTGCCAACAGAAATTGCGGATGTAGAGTCGATTTCAGCATTTAAGAGAAACTTGGTTAAGTACATGCCTATGGTCTGGATACAGGTCATTGAAATGGCAGAATAATAGTTCAGCACAGACAAGATGGGCTGAAGGGCCTGTTTCTGTACTGCAGTATTCTATGACTCTATGCCTGTAAGATGGTGTGGCCAGGATGGTGGGATCTTTGATGGAGGAGGGTGGTGCCTTCCAGGGGCAGCAACTCCTGGAGATACTACTGACAGAGTCACTTGTGTTACACCTTTCACTATGTAGTTTTATTTTATTGAGCTACAGCGTGGAACAGGCCTACCCAGCCCCTCAAGCCACATCATGGGACCATTTATTCTAAAGCACCGTAGGTGTGCAGAAGTTTGTTGTTAAAGGCGTAGGAAACATTATAGCCAAACGGTGCTGGGCACGATCCCCCCAAAAGCAATGATCACCTCACTGTCGTTCTCCTCTCCTGTGATTTATTTATTTAGTTGTTTTACTTAGCATTACATACAGCGTGAAGCAGGCCTGCCTGGCCCTTCGAGCCTCACTCCTCAGCAACAGACGATATAACCCTAGCCTACTCATGGCTGTGTAATACCATTGGAAATATTGTACCACCATGAAACGGGACAGTAGAGGGCCAGCTGCTTTGGCTGAGAGTGTCTGATCATGCAGGTTGTAGACTCAGACAGCTCCATCCCGCTTCCCACAAACCTTCCCACCATCCAGGACATCTTCAAAAGGTGATGCTTCAAAAAGGCGGCATCCCTCACCACCCAGGACTTGCCCTCATCTCATGACTACCACCAGAGAGGAGGCACAGGAGACTGAAGACCCACACAGCTTCTTTCAGAATTCTTAAATGGTCCATGAACCCATCACTCACTATATCTTCATTTCTGCAGTATTTACTGATGTTTGTTATTTAGAGTAATCTTACGGGAGATACGTCTCTACCAAAGGAGGTGTTTGGCGCTCTGTCCCTCCACTAGTCTGTAGGTCACCCTTGGGCAAGGTGTACCACCTGCTTAGCCCCCTGATCAGGGTAATGTGAAGCCCTGGGAGAAGGTGGAGGATGATCGTATGAACAGCTGGTGTAGATCACAAGCCCTGGCTATGTGACCACTGACACCAGACAGACTGTCTCTGAAGTATTGATAATGGCTGGGGCCACCCGTCTTGTAAAGAACAGAGCAATGGCAAACCACTTCTGTAGAAAAATTTGCCAAGAACTATCATGGTCATGAGACAGCGATCGCCTACACAACACATAATAATGATGACGATGACAGTAATTTTGCATCTTTGCACCGTATTGCAGCTGCAAAACAGCAAATTTCACATTCAGTGACAATAAACCTGATTCTGAGTCCGATTCTGCGTCACTAAATGTCCTCGAGGAGAGGAAATCTGCCCTCCTTACCCGACCTGGCTTCTACCACACTCGCAGTCCGACACCAAAGCAGTTCATCCGGACACCTCGTCCACACCAGGACAATTAGTAACGGGCAATGAGGTCCACTGTCCAGGAACGAGAACATTTCAGTCACGAGCAAGTCACTTGCTGGCGCTTTTGTTAAGTGCCGGCTAATTCTCAGGGTGAAATAGGACAAGGGGCGGCCCGGCAACTCAGGGACAAACTGCAACACTCAAATGCACGGGGCAAATCAGTTGTGTGTTGAATGTATGCAGAACATCTTCTGTTGCTGAACCAAACAAACTCCAGGAGACAGAGAATATGCAGCGATGCATCTGAGATGATGCTGTAAAGGTTCAGAATAAAAATCCGATCTCTCAAGTGTGAAGCTCTAGGATTTTTTTCCAGGAAGCGCGGATTTAAATTCATCGCCGAGCACATCCCTCGGGGAGCCACAAAGCCCCGGAGGGGAAGCTATCCATTACAGACTCTGTGGTCCTCGCAGATGGAGCACTGGCTCACATATATCACCTTGTTTACAGGATCCAACTTACTGAATCTTTAACCTCACTTCACTTTGAAAAATGGGAACTGAAGGAGATCGTTCTCAGGCTGGCGTTAGCTGCAATAACAAGGACTTGATTTTATACGGTACCTTTCGCAAACATTTTATTGAGTCATTCCGTATAGAGGCCCTTCAGCCCACTATTTATATCAATCCCATTTTACTCTCCCACATTCCCATCGACTCCCCTGCGCCCCCCCCCCCGAATCAACCCCTCATCCACATACCAGGGGTAATTTACACTGGCCAATTAACCCACTGACCCCTTCATCTTTGTGGGAGGGAACTGGAGCACCCAGGGGAAAAGAAAACAGTCGCAGGGAGAATATTTAAACACTTAGCTAATGTTCTGCTGTTTAAGAAAGTCTCTGAGAATAAGCCAGGAAATTATAGGCTGGTGAGGCTGACATTAACAGTGGGAAAGTTAGTGAAAGGTTTTCAAAGAGACCAAATATACAGGGACTGATTTGTGATAGTCAACATTTGCATGGCAAGACATGTCTAACCAGTCTTATAGAGTTTTTCGAGGAAGGTTGATGAAGGCGAGGCAGTGGGTGTTGTCTACATGGACTTTAGCAAGGCTTGTGACAAGATTCTGCATGGGTCAAGAAGGTTCAGTCACTCAGAATTTAAGATGGGGTAGTAAACTGGATTGGACATTGGATTGGTGGGAGAAGCCAGAGAGCGGTAATAGATGGTTGCCTCTCTGACTGGAGGCCTGTGACTACTGGTGTGTTGCAGAGATCGGTGCTGGGTCCGTTGTTTGTCATCTATGTCAATAAGCTGGATCAGCAAATTTGCAGATGACGGCAGGACTGGGGGTGTAGTGGACAGCGAGGAAGACCATCAAAGCTCGCAGTGGGATCTGGACTGGATGGAGAGCAGACAGAATAATGGCAGATGGAGAGAAAGAGAACCGTCAGATGAAATCTGAAAGAAAAACTCCCTGCTGTAACAAATCTCTAGTTCAGAAATGGTTCAGCAACTCCTCACAGTTACTGCATCATTCTCAATCACTAAACTGCCTCATTTACTGGCATTGACATTGTCACATGTACTAAGATACCATGAAAACTTTCCATCCAGACTGAGCACTCCATATTTAAGGACACTGAGACAGTAGGAAGAAAACCAAATGCTGAAAAAGATGTTTTAGATACTTAGAAAGTACAGTGCAGTTTGATAATTAGTTGCAAGAGCCAGGATAAAGGTTGTTATATTCTAACGTACGAGAGGTCCATACAAGAGTCTCATAACAGTGGGCTAGAACCTGTCCCTGAGCCTGGTGGCACATGTTTTCAGGCTTCTGTATCTCATTTCTGATTGGAGAGAGGAGAAAATAACTGGGGTGGGTGAGGCCTTTGATTGGCTGCTTTCCCGAGGCACTGGGAAGTGCAGACAGAGTTCATGGAGGAGAGTCTGGTTTCCACGATGGATGGAGTAGTGTCCAAAACTCTCTACAATCTCTTGCAGATACTTGGCCATGAGCAGTCTCAAGTCTGGCTGAGAACGGAAGAGAGTTGGGCGTTCGAGAGTTCAGAGTTCGGCACCCAATTCCCCACCATTGAGAACATCTACCATAAATACTGCCTGGGCAGGGCGAAAAGCATTATCAAGGATACATCTCACCCTAACCATGGACTTTTTACTCTCCTCCCATCCGGTAGGTGCTACAGGAGCCTCCGCTCCCACACCAGCAGGCACAGGAAGAGCTTCTTCCCTGAGGCTGTGACCCTGCTGAACCTCACGTCACAACGCTAAGCAGTATTGCACCCATATTGTACTGTCTCCGTACTTTTATATTTGTGTGCTGTAGCACCTTTTATTCACAGTTATTTTGTAAATAACACTATTCTTTGCATTTCTGGTTAGATGCTAACTGCATTTCATTGGCTTTGTATCTGCACTCGGCATAACGACAATAAAGTTGAATCTAATCTAATCTAAAACTAGCCACCCATCCTGTAAAATCCCAGTGCCACAGAAATGCCAACAGAAGCTCCGGGAACCTCATCCTGGGGAGATGAAGGATCTTCACCTAGATGTGAAAGACTGGCCCAGGACACGGGACTCTGGCAACTGTGGTTGGCCACCTCTTCCCTCGTAAGGGCGATGGCCTTAAGTACAGGCAGGGCAGTCACTGTACCCAGCCACGACTCGTCTTTCTAATGCTTTTGTCCGAACGCTTTCTATAGGGCATCTGTAAAAACTGGTGAGTGTCATCGAGAACATGCTGAATTCAATGGGAACCTCCCCTGAGCCCACCTCCGAGGCTGGTATTTCTTTTCTCCGGGAAGGAGACCAGAACTACATGCAGCACCCTAGTTATAGAGACCCAAGCTTGAGTCCATTTTCCGCTGTGTGGGGTTTGTATGTTCCTCCTGTGACCGTGTGGGTTTCCCTTTCCCAAAGCCCCAAGGCGTGCAGATCGGTTAGTTAATTGTCCATTGTAAATTATTTCCTAATGTTTTTTTGAGGGGTAGAACATGAGAGGCATGAATGGGAATGTGGGAGATTGAAGTGGGATCAGAATAGGACACAGGTAAGTGGGTGGTTGATGATCAGTACAGACTCAATGGGCCGAAAGGCTTGCTTCCAGGCTGTAGGAATCTGTGAAAACACACTATACTTTGAACATAGCTGCTGGAAACTAGTCCAGTCCCAGTCCGACATTATACATCAGTGCCTGAGTGTCAACAATGTCACATGCTTTGGGACATGAAGGTCAGGAAAGATATTAAAAATGTGAAAACCTTGCCTCAGGCAAAGACAACCTCAAGGAAGGGAGAGGAATTTCCATTATTATGACAGTTTTACTCCGATAAGATAGCCAGATTCCCCGCAATCAGCATGCTCGGAAGGCAAGCTTGCACAGTTAAAAGGATGGCTCAATAACGCAGCGGTTAGTATAACGGCACTGTAACACCAGCGAGCCCGGTTCAGTCCCTGCCGCTGTCTGTAAGGGCTTTGTGCATTCCTGCCATGACCGTGTTGGTTTCCTCCGGTTTCCTCCCACATTCCGAAGAAGTACAAGTTAGGGTTAGTAAGTTGGAGGCACACTACGCTTGCACCAGAAGCATAGCATTATCTGCAGAGTTTCCCCAGCACATCCTCGGACTGTGTTGGCGCAAATGACTCATTTCACCGTATGCTTCAATGTTGTAATGTGCATGTGACAAATAAAGTCACCTTTTATCTTCACAGACCCCTCGAACCACAAGGTGTCCAGAAGAGATTACAGCCAATGAGATGCATTGTTAGAAGCGCGGTCACTTATTGTGGGAGCTTGTAGACAGCGAGATCCCGCTGATAACATGGTAATAGACGGGGATTCTGCTCACACTGGAATAAATACTGGTTGCTGAAAGCAATGAGATCTTTTCTTAATGGTAGCAATGGTAGCCAAGGAACCGGACTTCTTTTCCTTGGGTGTTAGACAGTAGACAGTCCATCTGAAAGATATTCTCTGGTTGAAGCACTGGCTTGCTGTAATCATAGAGGGATACAGCGCAGAAACAGGCCATTCAGCCCACCGAATTTGTGCCGCCCAACAACAACCCATTTACACTCATCCTATCAAACCTCTCTCTTATAATCTCCCCACATTTCCATCAACTCCCCCCCAGACTCTATCCTTCACCCATACACGGGGGGGGGGGGGGTACTTTACAGTGACTAATTAACCATTGATGCAATCACAAAGAAGGCACACCTGCAGCTACTTTCATTAGGAGTTTCAGATTTGGTCTCAAGCCTGGCTCCTAAGACAGACAGACGTTCTGACTGGTCCCATCACTGTCTGGTGTGGAGACTCCAATGTTGGAAACTCAGCTAGCTCCATCAGGATTACAACCAGCCCCAGCATCAGGAATATCTTCAAAAGGTGATGCCTCAAGAAGACAGCATGCATCATTAAGGACCGTCACCAACCAGGAAGTGTCCTCTTCTCAGTACTACCATCAGGGAGGAGGAACAGGAGCCTGAAGACCCACTCTCAATGATTCAGGAACATCTTCTCCCCCTTTCAACAATCCACGAACACAACCTTAAACTTCTCATCTCTTTTCTCCAGTCCTGATGAAGGGTCTCAGTCAAAAAGTCAACTGTTTACTGTTTTAAGTAGATGCTGCCTGGCCTGTTGAGTTCCTCCAGCATTTTGTATGTGTCACTTTCATGCCCAGCATCTGCAGATTTTCACCTTGTTTGTGATTCGACCACCTTGCTATTTGTCTTTTTATACTTTTTAATTATTTTTATGATTTACAGTATTTTCCAGGCACTGCACTGTACTGCTGTCATAAGACAACAAACTTCATAACATATGTCAGTAATAATAAACCTGATCTGGTTCTGCCAACCCAATCATATTTATGGTGTGCAAAGAGGCTGGAGCACCCAGAGGAAATCATAGCGAAAGGATGTAAACTCCACACTGGCAGCACCTGTGGTCAGGATCGAACCCTCCTGCGGTCTGCAGCGAGGCAACGTGGTGAAATTCAGTCCTTCATCAGCCAATGACAGCTGGATCGGAAAACAGCGCAGCAATAGCTGTCAATTCCTGGTACGTTAAAAATATCCTTCAGTTTAAGGAGAGGGTTGTTTTTCATTTAAATATGATACTAGAGCAATGGTTATCTGCAGAGGGTGATTGGCAGAGATGGTATGACTCAGTTCCACTGCTACAGAGAACCATCATCTATTTTCACAGCACTTCAGAGCCGTATTGCTTGGCAATGTGAAAATGTTGGGTGTCGTATGGAAGGGGTGGTTAGAGTTGGATAAAAGATAATTTTGTCTTTGAGCAATAGCACGAAAGGACACTCCAATCATGCTTGTCTCTCAAAAAAAAATCAACATACAGTCGACTTATTATTGCCCTGAATGCGACGCTGCAGATTCCCCAATCTTCTCAGTGTGTGCTTCAGTTAAAGACGCCAGCCCACACACCACAAGAAGTTTACAAAGATGTTGTAGGAGATGTGAGGGTAGGTGTATTAGGGCAGGATGCACAGATTCCTCCCCCACTGAGAAAAAGGGGCTGACGGGAGGCCTGACAGTAGTCCGTAAAACGCTGATGGAGCAGATGCAGAGAGGGACTGTTACCGCTCGTGGGGAAGGGGGTAACCGGGCAAACAGTGTCAGAGAGTCAGCAAGAAATACGACAGGGAATTCTGGTGGAGCACCTTTCCCCGGGGAGCAGTGGGAATGTGGATCTCACTCCCACTGGGAGGGGTGAGGGTCGGTGGTGACGATGTGTTTAAGAGGAGGTTGGAGAACGGACAGAGGGTCACACTGATAGATGAGGATGGGTAAAGATGGGGGTGGGAGGAATTCCAAGCATTAATGGCAACATGTCCTGATTGGGTCAAATGGCCCGTTTCTGTACTATATTCATGTATATCCTGTGTGACTCTAATTTCACTGTGGACCAGAATAGCCTTCAAACAGAGACACAAGAGACGAGACACACAAAATGTTGGAGGGACTCAGCATCTATGGAAAAAAGTTCAGTTGAGGACGTTTCCACCCGAAACGTCAATTGGACTTTTTCCCCCAATCGATGTTGCCTGGCCTGCTGAGTTCCTCCAGCACTTTGTGTGTGTTGCTCGGATTTCCAGCATCTGCAGATTTTCTCTCATTTGTGACAAGAGACTGCAGATGCAGGAATTCAAAGCAACACATAATGTGCTGGAGGATCTCAGCCAGTGGAAGTGGGTTGGAGGCAGAGGAAAGGAACTGTCGACATTTTTGAGTCAAGACCCTGCATTAGACATTGCCTTTACCCCCCATAAATTATGCTCAATCCACTGAGATCATAAAACATAGGACATAGACTTTAAAACATTCCAGCAGAATACAGGCCCTTCAGCCCACGATATTGCGCTGACCTCTTAATCTACTCAAAGATCATTCTAACGCTTTCCTCTCACGTAGCCCTCCATTTTTCTATCGTCCATGTGCCTAAGAATCATTTAAATGTCCCTAATGTATCTGCCTCTACAACCACCCCGGCAACATGTTTCACACACCGACCCCACTCTGTGTAAACAAAACTACCTACAATTTATCACAGTACTCTCCTCCCAACAGTTTAAAAGTATGTCCTCTTGTGTTAGTCATTGTCACCCTGAAAAAAGGCACTGGCTGTCCTCTCTATCTATGCCTCTTACGTTATGCACCTCTATCATGTCACCTCTCAATCTCCTTCACTTCAAAGAGCTCATTCAACCTAATCTCACAAGACATGCTTTCTAATGCACACAGCATCCTGATAAATCTCCTCTGCACCCTCTCAAAAGCTTCCATATCCTTCCTATAATGAGACGACTGGAACTGTATACAGTTCAGGTCTTCAGGTCCATGTGATATGCTTTTTCTGAATCCTCTAATGGCTACAATTCAATGTCTCATCAATGGCAGATTGATACGTTGCGAACAAAAAAATTCCACTTTGGGTTCTGGGGTCGGGCCTCTGTCCATGAGTCCTAGGCCTTCTGAACGTTAAGGCATAATGTTGAGGCTTTATAAAGCACTGGTGAAGCCTCGTTTGGAGTATTGTGAGCAGTTTTGGGCCCCTCATCTCTGAAAAGATGTGCTGAAACTGGAGAGGGTTCAAAGGAGGTTCACGAAAATTATTCCAGGATTGAGTGGCTTGTCATATGAAGAGTGTTTGATGGCTCTGAGCCTGCAATCACTGGGCTTCAGAGGAATGAGGGGTGACCTCTTTGAAACCTTTTGAATAGTGAAAGGTCGTGGTACAGTGGACGCAGAGAGGATATTTCCTATGGGGGTAGCATCCAAAACCAGAGGACAGAGGAATAGAGGGGTGTCCTTTTAGAACGGAGATGAGGAGGAATTTCTTCAGCCGGAGTAGTGAATCTGTGGAATTCATTGTCACAGGCAGCTGTGGAGAACAAATCTCTATGTATATTTAAGGCAGAGGTTATTAGATACTTGATTGGTCTGTGCATGAAGGCATATGGGGAGAGGGCAGGAGATTGGGGCTGAGAGGAAAAATGGATCAGCCATGATGAAATGGTGGAGCAGACTCGATGGGCCAAATGGCCCTATAACTTGGGGTCTAAATCAATGGAATTTCATCCTGCTCTCCCCACAACAACCCCGCAATTACTTGAGAGCTGTAGTAAAATAGAAATAATCTCATGAGCAAACTAGGGCAGTGAAGGAAGATGAGAGATGACTAGATGGAGGTGTACAAGATGTTAACAGTGCTTAAGAGATAAGGCTGCTTAATAAGATGAGGGCCCATGGAATTACAGGAAGGATATTGGAATGGGTGGAGCATTGGCTGATAGAAAGCAAAGAGTGGGAGTAAAGGGATCCTATTCTGGTTGGTTGCCGGTTACTAGTGGTGTTCCGCCGGGGTCAGTGTTGGGGCCGCTTCTTTTTGCACTGTATATCAATAATTTAGATTATGGATTAAATGGTTTTGTGGCTAAGTTTGCGGATGACACCAAGATAGGTGGAGGAGCAGGAAGTGTTGAAGAAACGGAAAGGCTGCAGAGAGACTTGGTCAGTTTAGGAGAGTGGGCAAAGAAATGGCAGATGAGATACAATGTTGAGAAATGTATGATTGTACCTTTTGGAAGAAGAAACAATTGGGCAGATTATTATTTAGATGGGGAGAAAATTCAAAAATTGGAAGTGCAAAGGGACTTGGGGGTCCTCATGCAGGATACCCTAAAGGTTAACCATCAGGTTGGATTGGCAGTGAGGAAAGTGAATGCTATGTTGGCATTCATTTCAAGAGGAATAGTGTATAAGAGTAAGGAGGTGTTGATGAGGCTCTATGGGGCACTGGTGAGACCCCATTTGGAATACTGTGTGCAGTTTGGGCCCCCTATCTTAGAAAGGATGTGCTGATGTTGGAGAGAGTTCAGAGAAGATTCACGAGGATGATTCCTGGAATGCGGGGACTAACATATGAGGAGCATTTGTCAGCTCTTGGATTGTATTCATTAGAGTATAGAAGAATGAGAGGGGATCTCATAGAAACATTTCGAATGTTGAAAGGGTTGGACAGAGTAGATGTGAAAAAAAAGTCTGTTTCCCTTGGTGGGTGGGTCCAGGACAAAAGGCCACAGTCTTAGAATTAGAGGGTACCCATTTAAAACAGAGATGAGGAGAAATTTTTTTAGCAAGAGGGTTGTGGATTTATGGAATTCATTGCCACATATAGCTGTGGAGGCCCAATCATTGAGAGTGTTTAAGGAGGAGACTGATAGGTATCTAATCAGTCAGGGTATCAAGGGATATGGGAAAAAAGCCGGAAATTGGAACTCGACGGGAGAATAGTTTAGCTCATGGTGGAGTGGCGGAGCAGACTCGATGGGCCAAATGACCTACTTCTGCTCCTTTGTCTTGTGATCTTGTGAAGAGGCATAGATGGAGTGGACAGCCAGAGACCTTTCTCAGGTTGGAAATGGCTAAAAGAACATAAATACACCACAAGCGATGTTTAGTCCCTCCAGTCTTTAACTGAGATGATGGGTACCAGCATCCCGTCATCCAGACCCTTCCTATACAACACTAGCATCATCTTCCTCCTTGTTGTCTACCTGCACTGCACTTTCTTCAGTAGCTTTTACACTTTATTCTGCTTCTTATTGTTTTACATTATTCCAGCTCAATACATTATGTAGTGATTTGATCTGTATGAAGTGCTCAAGACAACTGTACACTGTATCTCGGTACATGAGAAAACATGCCAATTCCAATACTTTACAGGAGAAGCATGACAGCATTTGCCACAGCCCAACCTCCCCCATCTCTCCTTGTTAGAAAAAATTAAAAGAGAAAGCTGTAACTGGTCGATTTTCCTATTAACCTTGGTGCAGCAGCACTACAGAAGCCTCACTCCTTTGATACACAAAGCCTCCCAATGCTACAACCCAGGTACGAGAGAGGCCACAGGGGATTGGAGAGGTTGTGTTCTTCATGAAAAAGCAGAGGGCACATTACAAGGATGATGCTGGCGTTCTCATAAAGCTCTCCGACCCTTGGTTTAAATCTGCGTCCTGACAGCTCCAGGGGAAATGGGGGGAGGCAGACCAGATTTCCTCTGTCCCACATTGCCCTCTGTTCACTCGAGGCTTGGTGAAGGAGGAATCGTTCTTCTACGGAAGCCGCAGGGGTCTGCTCACTCTCTGCCAATCCCTTCGTCGTAGGGTCGGCAAGCTCCATCCTCCGCAATTTCAGAGCTCATCGCTGAGAGACGTTAACACTGCCCGGTCCGTCACAGGCTTCTCACTTCCTTCTATCCGGTCCGTCATCACTATGCATAACTTTAGAAAGCCTGACATCGTTGTCAGGGGTGCCGGCCACCTTTCCTTGTTCTCGCTGCAACACACACAAAATGCAGCTAGAGGAACTCAGCGATTCAGGCAGTAATAATTCAGGGGAATAAACAGTCAATGTCTCTGGCCGAGACCCTTCATCAAGACTGGAAAGGAAGGGGACAGAAGCCAGAATAAGGTGGAGAGAAGGGGGTTGAAGAGTACAAGCTGGAGACGACAGGTGAAGTCACAGGAAGAGGAAGGTGGGGGGGGTCTGATGAAGGATCTCAGTCTAAAACGTCGACTGTTTATTCTCCTCCATTGATGCTGCCTGACTTGCTGAGTTACACCAGAATTGTCTGAAGGATCTCTTGTGTTAAAGATGTCACCAGACTGTTCAACGCTAACCTAAAAGAACCTAGCAATGGAATCATCCTTTGCAAAAACCATCCGCTGCATTTCCTCCATTACAACATCGGCCAAAGTTCAAGTCCCCTTCTCTGCTTGTCAAGTCTGTAATATGTGAAGTAACAGGAAAGATTTATTTATTTAAGAAGGTTGTGATTGTTGTGTGTTGTCCTGAGGAGAATTACGGGGCAAGTCACCGGGATGGGCAATTTACCCTGTGAAGAGAGGTCGGATGTCCTGGGTTGTCACTCAGATCCATTGCAATGTGGATCCCAAGGAGCCTTGATAGGGTGGCTCTGAAGAGAGTGTTTCTTCATGGAAGGATCTAGAACTAGGCTGTCTCTGTTTGAGAATAAGGGGGAGTGGCAAAGTTTTCCCTCGGAGGAGATGAAGATTTCGAACTCTGTTCCGGGAAGGGCAATTGCTCCAGAAAGAATGTCACAAGGACCTTATCACAGTTACACAGATGTACAGTGGAGAGCATCACCACCTGATACGGCGGCTGCGATGAACAGGGTCGCAAGAGGCTGCAGCGGGTTGTGAGTTCAGCCAGCTCCGTCATGGGCACAACCCTCCCCACCATCAAAGAAATCTTCAATCTTCAAGAGGCTGTGCCTCTGAAAGGTGGCGTCCATCAATAAGAGTCTTCACCATCCGGGACGTGCCCTCGTACCATCGCCAGCCTGAAGACCCACACTCAAAAACTCAAAAGCAGCTTTTACCTCTCTGCCATCAGGACATCTGAACTGTCCATGAACCCTGAGCACTGCCTCTTTATTCCTCCTTTGTACTATTTATTTATTTTTGTGATTTATAGTAATTTTTATGTCTTGGACGGTGCGGCTGCTGCAAAACAGATTTCATGTCATGTAAGCCAGCGATAACAAATCAGGTTCTGATAGTGAGATGACCAAGGTTTAAAGGGGATCTGAAGGGTAAGTTTTACGCACAGAGTACCTGGGAAGAGCTGTCAGAGGAGGTGCTGTGGCCAGACAGTCACACAACATTTAACAGACATCTGCACAAGCACGTGAATCACAGGGACACAGGGAAACGCGGAGCAGGAGTCAGAATCAGAATAAGGTTTAATATCAGGGCATATGCCGTGAAATTTGTACATTGTACAGAAACAGTACAATGCAATGCATGATAACTATAGAAAAATAACTAATGAATTACAGTAAGTATATGTATATTAAATAGATAAATTAAAAATAGAAGTGAAAACCAGAAATAATCTTTAAAAAGTGAGGTCACCCCACCTTTGTGTGTGTTCATCGTGGCTAATCTATGCCAGCCCTATCTTCTCTTTGCAGGTTCCTGATCATCCTCAGTTCCTTAATTTTACATATGTTTATCTACCTCCGCCTTAAATATATCAAATGATCTGGCCTCCATCCCCTCGGAGGACAAAGATTCCAGAGATTTACTGCCTGGGACATACTCTCTTCTCATTATGAACGCATCCCTCATACAAACTCTTCTCCCTCCTGCCATCTGGCAAAAGGTACCGAAGCATTCGGGCTCTCACGACCAGACTATGTAACAGTTTCTTCCCCCAAGCTATCAGACTCCTCAACTCCCAGAGTCCAGTCTGACACTAACTTACACATACAACTCCACTCCCTTTGCAATTTTTGCTCATTTCCTGCTAAAATATTGTTTATATTTACATTATTTATTGTTATATTGTAATTTGCCCTTTACTGTGCCTGTTGTCTTGTTTATTATTGTACTGTCTTGCACTGCTTTGTGCACTTTATGTTGTCCCCTGTAGGTCTGAAGTCTAATGTAGTTTTGTGTTGTTTCACATAGTCTAGTATAGTTTTGTGTTGTTTCATGTAGCACCATGGTTCTGGAGGAACGTTGTTTCATTTTTACTGTGTACAGTTATGATTGAAATGACAATAAAAGCAACTTGACTTGACTACTTCCATCAAGGAGGAGGTACAGGGACCTGAAGAGCCACACTCAACAATTTGGGAACAGCTTCTTCCCCTTTGTCATCGGATTACTGAATGGTCCTTACAGTTGCTATAGTCAGGAGTGGTAGTGGGGACAAGCTCCCAATGGCATGTGCCTCAAACAGCCTCTGACAACCAAGTCCATCTCCTGGCCTTCACGCGTGGCTTAATTACTAAGCCCGGTGGAACATTTCGGCTGACAGGAGAAGGGAAAAAGGCAGGTTACTGATGCCTTAAAACCAGTCGCTTCAGGCAGATGGGGCTCGTCAACCACGGTTGGCAGCTCATCTGGGAGAAGCAAAACTCTGATCTCAAACTCCCACTGCCTCGCGGCTAAACCCTCTCGTGGGGAAGGTTTCGAGAGTAAACCGTGAGGAAAAATCCGGAGCTGGAGTCCCTAAGGCAGTCCTACTTTGAGTTGAATGATGACTGGCAACTCCTGCAACCCTTCTGGCCCCAAACTGTATCAGTCATTTCTTTGGGTTCATCAGATGCGTGGAGAGGGGGAGCTTGCTACATGGGCAGCAGCTTGTTCTCCACGTCATAATACCCAGGCTGGTGTATCTAGACAGCCAGGATGCAACATCCATGGCCAACTCGAACGGAGGCCTCAGACTCAGATGCAAACTGAATGGTCCACGAACCCATGAACACTCTCTTGTTATTTTTCATTCACACTATTTATTTGTAATTATCCTGATGGGTCTCAGCCCGAAACGTTGACTATTTATTTCTCTCCATAGCTGCTGCCCGACCTGCTGAATTCTCCCAACATCTTGTGTGCTTTACACAGGATTTTCCAGCATCTGCAGAATCTCTTGCCTTTGTGCTTTATGACAATTTGACATAGTGCACTGTACTCCAGCTGCAAAAATGGCTAATTTCACGTCACACGCAAAATGCAGGGGAAACTCAGCAGTTCAGTCAGCATCCATGGAGTGAGATAAAGAGACCATGTTTCAGGCTGAACCCTTTCATCAGGACTCATATTGTATGGAATTTCATGTCATAAGGCAGAAGTGATAAATCTGATTCTGATGTTTTTTCAGCAGGGCAGACTGATTCTTGATTCACAAGGGGATGAAGGGCTTCCACGGGGTTAGGTAGGAATGGGGAGTCAAGATCTAAAACAATGGACCAATGATCCCCTGCTCCTGCTTTGCATGTTTGTCTTTGCTTTGGTGAGACAGTCTCTTTTCTGTCTCTGCTTGTGTGCATTGCACCCCTCTATGAAATTCTGGCTGTATGACTCCAATCTCATTGAAACCTGTTGAATGTTGAAAGGCCCATATAGAGCGGACATGGAGAGGATGTTCCCTATTGTGCGGAGTCTAGGACCAGAGGGCACAGCCTCAGAACACAAGGATGTCCATTTAGAATAGAGATGAAAAGGGATTTCTTTAGCCAGAGGGCGGTATATCTGTGGAATTCATTGCCACAGACAGCAGTGGAGGCCAAGTATTGGGTGTATTTAAAGCCGAGGTTAGTAGGCTCTTAATTAGTGAGGGTGTCAAAGGTTACAGGGAGAAGGAGGTGAGAGTGAAGTATATCAGCCATGATCAAATGGCAGAGCAGATTTTAGGGCTGAATGGCACACAAGATGTTGGGAGAATTCAGCAGGTCGGGCAGCAGCTATGGAGAGAAATAAATAGTCAACGTTTCGGGCTGAGACCCATCAGGATAATTACAAATAAATAGTGTGAATGAAAAATAACAAGAGAGTGTTCATGGGTTCGTGGACCGTTCAGTTTGCATCGGAGTCTGAGGCCTCCGTTCGAGTTGGCCATGGATGTTGCATCCTGGCTGTCTAGATACACCAGCCTGGGTATTATGACGTGGAGAACAAGTCCACCCCCACCCTACTTCCTCCACAATGTAAAACTGCTTTCATAACCATCTTCACATGCTTCCAGCAAAATCTCATCTTCCCGAAATATTGCCTCAGTTTCTCCGTCCACAGATCTTGCCTCAGTGTTTCCAATGGGCTCTGTATTTTCCTCTAAATTGGTATTGTTTATGATCACTGTCATGAAACTTGTTGCTTTGTGTCAGCAGTGCGGCGCAAAGTCTAAAAATCACTATAAATTACAAAATAAATAAAGAGCAAAAAAAAAACAGAAGGAGCAGTGAGGTCGTGTTCACAGACCATTCAGAAATCTGAAGGGAAGAAGCCGTTCCTGAACCGTTGAGTGTGGGTCCTGTGATGGCATGTTCCAGTGACGGACACTGCCTTCTTGCGGCACCATTGCAGCGTCTGGCTGCAGGTGTAAACGACCACGCGGGAGAGTGAAATGTGCACCAGCGCTGGTTCACGCACTGCTCGTCTGCGCAGAGGGTGTGCCTGAACGAGCCTGGTGATTGGTTTATTATTGTCACATGTTATAATGCTGTCTTCATGCTACTGCCATGGGGATGGGGGATGGGAGAAAGAGCCCTAGGTCCCACACCACCAGGATCAGCAACACCTATTACCCTACAACCATCAGGTTCCTGAATAGCCTGACTGACCTCAAATCTGAACCGATTCCACAACCCTTCCACTCACATTCAAGGACTCTACAAGTCTTGTTCTCAGTAATGTTTATTGACTTTTATTCTGTTATTTGCAGTTTGCCCTCTTTTGCACACTGATTATTTGTACATCTTTGTGTGTGCTTTTTTTAATTGATTCTATTGTTCTACTGTGATTGCTTAAAAGGAAATGAACCTCAAGGGAGTATGTGGTGACATACAGTATCTGTACTTTGATAATAAATTTACTTTGAACTTTGTACTGGTGTACAGTGAAAATCTTTGCTTTCTTGCCATTTGAATAGATTGGTATCAGAATCAGGTTTATTATCACTGACGTGCATTGAAAAATTCATTATTTTGCAACAGCAGATGAAAATAAAAACTCAAAATTACATCCTAATAGTGTAAAGAGGAGTACTGGAGGTAGTGCTCTTGGGTTATTGGCCTGTTTGTAAATCTGATGGAAGGGAAGAAGCTGTTCCCGTTGAGTACGTGTCTTCAGCCACCTGTATCTCCTCAACGGTGCTAATTAGAAGACGGCATGTCCAGAATGGTGAGAATCCTTCGTGATGGATGCTCTTTCTTGAGGCACTTTCTCTTTAAGATGTCCTCGATCATTCGATACACAAGTACATAGAACGGAAGATCAATAACTGAATGCAGAATGTAGTGTTGGAATTACAGATTGTGCTGTGCTGATGGACATATGAGGTGCAAGGGTCACAAGGAGATAGATTGAGAGATCAGGAGTTCGTCTGTTCAAGAGTCTGATAACTGCAGGATGGAAGTCATCCTTGAGTGTGGTGGTACGTGTCTCGAGATTTTGCGTCTTATGTCTAACGTAAGGCAGGGGCAGGGGAGCTGAGAGTGAACGGGGGAAGGGGGGAGGAGAGAGGGGGGGAGGAGAGAGGGGGGGAGGAGAGAGGGGGGGAGGAGAGAGGGGGGGAGGAGAGAGGGGGGGAGGAGAGAGGGGGGGAGGAGAGAGGGGGGGAGGAGAGAGGGGGGAGGAGAGAGGGGGGAGGAGAGAGGGGGGAGGAGAGAGGGGGGGAGGAGAGAGGGGGGGAGGAGAGAGGGGGGGGAGGAAAGAGGGGGGGGAGGAAAGAGGGGGGGAAGAGAGGGGGGGAAAGAGAGACAGAAATTCCTCAGGATACTATGAACAAGTTGTAAATTCCATTGTCCTGCCTTATATTCCTCTCCACGCTCAAGAATTTTTCTCTTTTGAAAGTTCAAGCATAAACATCTAATTGGATTTCACTGCCTGCACGTCTAACAAGCGATGGCCAACATAATACAAACTGTCAGTCACGATTATAGCCCAGAAAGCTGATAAATTTCCACAAGGATCCCAGTGCTAATCAGCATCACCTTATCAGTAATTCATGGAAAACAAACAATCGATTGAAACCAAGGCGCTGGGAACACAATATAACTAAGCACATGTCGTAAAACACAAGAGAAAAAAGAGTTATATCAAAACTATTCAAATGAACAGAATGATTTAAAGAGCAGTTTAGGAATAGTGTGCTGGAAATGCTGAGATGCCTCAGGAGAGCACCTGCTTCATGGATTCTGTTTAGAAATAGATCTGCACCTCTTCACAGAAACATACCGTGAGCACTAATTGAGTTAGAGGCAGGTGTCGGAATGGTTGAAGGTCTCTCTGCCATTTGTTTTGCCCAGGGCTGAGGGGTGAATGGGTGGCACAATGATTATCCCAGTCCCTCGGGTCCTGACAGATCAGTCAGCAATGTCACACAAGGTGTCATATCCCAGATGTGCCCAACACTGCACAGACGCTCCAAACTCGACAAAAAGATGGAGCACAGGAGATTCAGCAGAAGCTGGAGATCCAGAGACACTCTCACACTCATCAGGACTGTGAATCACCTCCGTCTGAAACATCCACTTCTTTTAGACCTGCTGAGTTCCTCCAGTATTTTGTGCGTTGAGAACACAACTCTCACTCGGTCAGGCGACATCTGTGGAGTGATTTTTAAAAAAGTCCAACTTTCCTGGCTAGTGGTGGAAACGGTTATGACACCTTGTCTGTCTACCTCAAAGAGAAGTCTAGAGCCAGACAGAGGTGCAGGACGGGAATCACAGAAAGGCCAGAATCACAAACACAAGAAAATCTGAAGGTGCCGGAAATACTTGGCAACTCACACGAAATGCTGGAGGAGCTCGGCAGGTCAGACAGCATCTATGGAAGGAATAAACAGTCAACGGTTTGGCAACAGATCCTTCATCAAGACTAGAAAAAGAGCAGGGAAGTCTAAGGTGGGGGGAGGGGAGGAAGTACAAAGTGGCAGGTGATAGGTGAAACCAGGAGAGGGGGAGGGGTGAAGTAAAGAGCTGGGGAGTTGATTGGTGAAAGATCCAAAGGGATGGAGAAGGGGGAATCTGTTAGGAGAGGGTAGAGACCCATGGAAGAAAGGAAGCAGGAGGAGTGTCAGAGGGGGGTGATGGGTGAGTAAGGAAAAACGTGAGAAAGGGAAACAGGAATGGGGAATGGTGAAGGGGGCAGAGTAATTACCGGAAGTTTGAGAGATCGATGTTGGAGACTACCCAGACAGAATAAGGTGTTGCTCCTCCAAACTGAGTATGGCTCCATTTTGGCAGTAGAGGAGGCCATGGACTGACATGTTGGAATGGAAATTAGAACTGAAATGGGTGGCTACCTGGAGATTCTGCATTTTCTGGTGGAAGGAGCATAGGTGCTCAGTGAAATGCTGCCACAGTCTACAGCAAGTCTCGCCGATATACGGGAGGCTCTCCTCGAGCCCTTTATCTCTTTCACCAAACAACTTCCCAACTCTTTACTTTCCACCTTCTCCCCCTCTTCAGGTTTCATCTATCATCTTGTACTTCTTCCTTCCACACTCCCCCCACTTTCATCTTTTCTTTCCCCCAGAGAGGTCTCACCCTAAATGTTGACTGTGTATTTCTCTCCATAGATGCTGCCTGACCTGCTGAGTTCCTCCAGCATTTTGTCTATGTTGCCACAGAAAGGCCAGGCATTCCAGAAACAGAACATAAATAGCACAGAAAGCCATTCGACCCTTCATGCCCGCCCTAGGCCTCCTGTCCCATGATCCTTTCCCTTCTCCAGCTCTGTATCCCTTTTGCCAATCGCCTTTCCAGATCTTAGCTTCATCCCACCCCCTCCGGTCTTCTCCTATCATTTTGCATTTCCCCCTCCCCCTCCCCCTCCTACTTTCAAATCTCCTACTATCTTTCCCTTCAGTTAGACCTGATGAAGGGTCTCAGCCTGAAATGTCAGCAGCGCTTCTCCCTATATATGCTGCCTGGCCTGCTGCATTCCACCAGCATTTTGTGTTGCTTGAATTTCCAGCATCTGCAGATTTCCTCGTGTGGTGCCAGACAGTGCAGTTTGTATCTCTCAGAAACTGCTGAACTCCCGGGAATTTCATGCACAACAGTCTCCAGAATTTACAGGGAATGGTTCCAGAGAGAAAAAATATCATCCAGTGAGCCTCAGCTCTTTGGAGAAAAACGCCTTGTTAATGAGAGAGGCGAGAGGAGAATAGTCAGACTGTTTCAAGCTGACAGAAAGGTAACAGCAACTCAGATAACCACATTACTACAGTGGGGTGCAGAAGAACATTTCTGAATGCACAAGTTGAACCTTGAAGTAGATGGGCTACTCCTGCAGCAGACCACGAGCATACAGAGAATGGTCACCTTTTTTTGGTATAGGAGATACCTTATAAAGTAACCACTGACCGTGTGTGTCCGAGATGCACAGAGAATACTTGTCATGAAGGTCATGAAGCATCTATGAAGAGGAACAACACTCAATGTTTTGTGCTGAGACCCTTCGGAAGATAGTGTTCATTCTGGTAGACTTAAAACTCTAACATCAACACTGTTGAAATAGTCAGGACCATGTGCACGTGTACTACCCCACTTCCTAAAGTCAATGACTTCAGAAAGTTTTGTAGAAGAGTACAACACAGTAAAGGCCCTTCAGGCCATGATATATGCCAACCCTTTAATGGACTATTTTTCTTTTATCAGCTAAGAGCATCTTAAACATGTCTACTGTACCTTCCTCTAGCACCACACTGTGCAGTGTGTTAAATGCGCACATTGTTCTGTGTAAAAACACCTACCTCTGACATCCCTCCAATTCTCTCCTCCCAACACCTTAACTTCATGCCCTCTTGAATTTTTCCACTCCGGGAAAAAGTCTCTGGCTGGCCATTCCATCTATGCCTCTTGTCATTTTTTACACCTCACTTCCTCCTTCCATCCAAAGAGAAAAGCCCTAACTTACTCAACCTATCCTCACGACATGCTCTTATCCAAGCATCATCCTGGTAAATCTTTTCCCCCTCTCTAAAGTTTCCATATTCTTCCTATAACAAGATGACCAGAACTAAACAGTGAGATTATCTCACATTTTTTCTAGCCTCAAATCACTTAAAGCATATCATTGGGATTCACTTATCAGACAGAACATCTTCAGGATTCCAGTGAACCAGGGGACCTTTTACAACAATTGGGTTATTTCATGATCACTGTTAGTCAGGCTAGCTGATTTTGACTCCAGATTTAATTAGTTGAATTTAAATTCACCAGCTGACGTTGTGGGATTGAACTTGGGTCTCTAGATCAATGGTTTAAGCCTCTGGATGCTAATCCAGTAATTTACCCATTATGCTACTGCACCCCAGGGTGGTTCACTAATGAAGGCTCGTGCATAAAGAGCTGTCAGTGCTTCTGAAACGAAAAGCACTGTAACGTTAACCTAATGAGACTAGATCCTGCATCTCATCTATTTTATTTGTTTCCATACTTACTCCTCTAAACATTGTTGGCTAGCTGATCTAATGCTTAGATATTAGAGCCATAGTACTTCATGCCTTCTCTGTTAAATAAGAAAGCTGATAAATGATTACTGCACCCTAACTAAAGCAGAAGAACTTTAAAATATTTACAAAGTTCATGACAATTTCATTATTAAACAGCACACTTAAAAAATGAAGACAAACTTTAAATGGCAACTCTCCCAATGAAGGGGTTCTCAGGCATAAATTAATTATTAATACATTATTAATCAGTGGTTAAAAAACTATAAACAGACTGCACTCTAAGGATCTACATTCTGAGAAAACAGATTGAAAAAAAGAAATTTCAGAACTCCAGCAGTTCATTCCCTCCCTCCTCCATGGCGATCAATGTAAATTTCTCCTTTAAACATCTCCCACTAATAATTATCCCATCTCTTTAATGGAGGGGTTGGTGCTGGTGTTGTAACATGCAAGGAAAAGAGGAATTACCTGTTAAACCAAACACACTAAGTGTTTTGTGCCCAGCATTGGGGGCAACATACACTGGCGCCAGAAGCATGGCGTCACTTGAATCAAGAGTCGAGATTATTCAATGTAATTTCCAGTACACGGGTGTACAGGAGAACAAAATAATTGTTATTCCTTGTCCCAGTGTGGATGCTACGTAGCCTCCTCCCTGATGGGAGTGGGACAAACAGTCCATGAGCAGGGTGGGTGGGATCCTTCATGGTATTACTGGCCTTTTCTCTGGCACCTTTCTGTATAAACGTCCTTGATGGTGGGGAGGCGTATAGGGTGGCAGGCACCCTTAGGTGTGTTGGTTGTTAATGCAAGTGACACATTTCACTGTATGTTTTGATGCACACGTGATAAGTAAACTTCAATCTTGAAGAAACGTACAGTGAACAAACAGGAAATAATGTACAGTTTGAAAAGACACTTTGAACTAACTGGCTAAGTAGAACTATAACAATGTAAAAATAAGACAGGTGCTGAATTTAGCCATTCAGACCATCGCATCTATTCTGCCATTCCATCATGGATGATTAATTATCCCTCTCAACCTCATTCTCCTGTAACCTTTGATGCTGTCTTTAAACACACCCAATAACGTGGCCTCCACAACTATCTGTGGCAATGAATCTGCGCACTCACCACCAACTGGCTGAATAACGTAGGAGTTAGGAGCAGGAGTGACTGTTTGAGCCTGATCCACCATTGTAAACCCTTTATCTCAGCACCATTGTCCCTCAGCATCTCCGAATCCCCGAACACCAGTGTTCTGCGGGATTGTACCGTCGTTTGTGAATCATATTGGGGTTATGAGGGCAAGGAATGACTTCTGAGTGAGGCATATTAACCTGTAGAGACTCGATGCTTCACTCTGGAAAAAAACCCAAAAAGAACCACACTGCCTCACTAAATTCCTAGGCATCCTCGTTTCTACTCCATTACAATTCTGCCTTGTGATATTTTGGTGTGCGTTATCCAGGCCAGCTCTTCTGCCATCCTATTGAAGTTGCCTTTCTTCCATTTCATGAGCTCTACTTTAGATTCCTCATTGTCCCTCTCCTTACTTCCATCCCTCATTCCTGGCAGGGAAGCAAAGAATTCAGTCCATTATGTCCATGCTAGATTCTCCCTACCATCAGCAATATCTACAGGAGATGCTTACTCAAAAAGGCAACATCCATTGCCAAGGGTCTCCACCATCTGGGCCATGCTGCCTTCTTGCAGCTACCATTGGCTAGGAGCTACAGACACCTGAAGTCCCATGCCACCAGTTTCAGAAACAGCTAGTTCAATTTTTCGTTTTTGAACCTATTGGCACAGCTCTATTCACTGGCTCAGTAAAGCAACACCATAACCACTTTTCACTATTGTGGACTTTATTAGAAGAAAATAAAACAGTGTTTTTCCCCTGTATGATTTATATTTCGATGTAGGTTCTTCTTGTTGTGCATGGAGCAATCCGCAAGACAACACTGTTTCGGGTTCAGCCTTGTGCGGCGCTGTGGACTCAATTCTTTGCCGGTGTCACCACCTGAAGCCTGGTGGAAGATCAGAACATCAAGACAGCTGGTGTGGCTGTCGGAGGTCTCCGCATTTGAGTGCTATCTCTCCCCCTCCCCCCTCGATAGTGAGAGAGAGTTGCCTGTTAATTCTCAAGGCACTGAAAACTTGTGCCGACCAACTGGTGGGAGTGTTAAAGGACATTTTCAACCTCTCGCTGCTACAGTCATAAGTTCCTACTTGCTTCAAAAAGGCAACAATTATGTCTGCGCCTCAGAGTAGTGTGAGCTGCCTTAATGACTATGGTCCAGTAGCACTCACATCAACAGTGATAAAATGCTTTGAGAGGTTGGTCATGGCTAAATTGAACTCCTGCCTCAGAAAGGACCTAAACAAACTGCAATTTTCCTGTTGCAATCTCGATGGCTCTTCACAGGGCTTTAAATCACCTGGACATTATGAACACCTATGCTGTTCATTGACTATAGCTCAGAGTTTAACACCATCATTCCCACAGTCCTGATTGATAAGCTACAGAACCTGGGCCTCTGTACCTCCCTCTGCAATGGGATTGTTGACTTTCTGACCGGACGACCACAATCTGTGAGGATTGATGATAGCATCTCCTCCTCGTTGACGATCAACACTGGTGCACCTCAGGGGTGTGTGCTTAGCCCATTTTTCTACTCTCTATACACCCATGACTGTGTGGCTAGGCACAGCTCAAATACCATCGATAAATTTTCTGATGGCAGATGGAGATGAGAGGGCGTACAGGAGCAAGATATACCAGCTAGTCGAGTGGTGTTGCAACAACAACCTTACACTCAATGGCAATAAGCTGATTGTTGACTAGGAAAGGTCAGACAAGGGAACATGAACCAATCCTCAGAGAGGGATCAGAAGTGGAGAGAATGAGTGATTTCAAGTTCCTGGATATCAATATCTCCAAGGATCTAACCTAATCCCAGCATATCAATGCAGCTATAAAGGTGGCAAGACAGCAGCTATGTTTCATTAGGAGTTTGAAGAGATTTGGTTGGTCACCAAAAACACTCAAAAACTTCTACTTCTATAGGTGTACCGTGGAGAGCATTCCTGACAGGGTGCATCACTGTCTGCGATGGGTGTGGGGGCAGGTGGGGAGGCAGCTATCAGTCACAGGACTGAAAGAAGCTACAGGGACTTATAAAATTAGTCAGCTCCACCTTGGGTACCAGCCTCTGTAGTATCCAAGACTCTTCAAGGAGCTGTTCCTCAGAAAGGTGGTATCCATTTTTAAGACCCCCATAACCCAGGACATGCCCTCTGCTCATTCAGGTAGGAGGTACAGAAGCCTGAATGCACGCACTCAGTGATTCAGAGACAGCTTCTTCCCTCTGCCATCTGATTCCTGAATGGACATTGAACCTGTGAACACACTACATCACTTTTTTAAAAATATTTATTATTTCTGTTTTGTACTACCATTAATCTATTTAATGTGCATATATGTCTACTATAATCAATTTATTTATTTATTCTTTCTATATCATCATGTATTACATTGAACTGCTAAGTTAACAAATTTCACAACAGATGCCGGTGATAATAAACCTGATTCTGAGTTCGGGAACTGGAAATGAAAGCACTGCTGCAGACTGCTGTTGTTCTCCCATCTCACTGAGGCAGGATCTCTCTCTCTCTCTCTGCACCTACCACATATCCCTCTATTTTTCTAAGCCCCATGTACTTATCTAAGAGTCTCATAAAAGCCCCTATTGTATCCACTTCCACCACCACTGCTAGCAGTGCATTCCACATACCCACCACACTGTGTGAGAAAAACTTACCCCTGACATCCTCCTTGTACCTGCTTCCAATTCACATCACTTACCTCCACTAACCTACACATTACGAACAAGCCACAATGGCAGTCTCCCTACCAGCACCAATCATCCTTTGAATTTGGTTTAATATTCGATGCAGAACAGTCCCCAAGTCTGTAACTCACCTGTAATATACAGGTTAGGGTTAGTAAACTGTGGGCATGCCAACCCCAGCAAATCCTCAGCCTATACTGACACAAATAACACATTCAACTATATAAAACTGTACAGGTGACAAGTACAGCTCATCTTTAACTCTCTTTAAACAGAAGCTACGTGTGGCAGAGGGCTACAGGAACAGCAGTGAAGGGAGAGTGGCCGCCAGCCGGCCTCACTGACTCAGTGAGTGAGACTGCTCAGCACCTGAGCGTTGCAGCTCAGAGGGGAGAATATAGGAAGAGAATGCACAGGGCGCGGGTGTACCTGGGTGTACCTGGAGCCGTGCAGCAGCTGATAAATCCATCCCTAACTGTCTCACAAACATTTGTTTGCATGTATACCATGTCCACAAGTCGAGCATTCATAACCCATAGAGGGTCTCTACTGGCTTCTGATACAAAATTAATGACTTGTGTACGATACAGAGGCTAAAAATATCCAACTTTGCAGATAACACTAAATTTGGAGGAAAGGTAGACGAGGAAAGTTATTGTGTGAAGACACAAGAGACTGGAGCAATATTCTCCCTCTGATCCTTCTCATGTCTTCCCAGTGTTGTGCCCTTTCCAATACACACCTTCTACTCACTTTCTTCCCCTTCTCCCTCCTGGTCTGCCCACCTGGGGAAGGTAATCTCCTTCCAGCAGATGATGTGATCTTCTGGGATTCATCCTCTGCTGTCTCTTGCATCTCTACACTGGTGTCTACAACTACCTTCCTCAGTCTCTTCCATTCCTCCAGGTATAATAACGTCTGCAAAGTTGGACATTCCAGCCGGTGCCCACATATTTAACCCATCAGCTCTCTTCTCTACTCCATCTGGTCCCGGTTCCACCTCAGCTAGGTTTACAACCAAGATGGAGTCACATCACCACAGAGGTGCGGGCAGAACGTAGGCCCATAAATTCACCCCTGTTCTGGAGGAGTTGTTTGATGGGAGAACAGGCTCACTGAGGTGAAGTAAAATCCACTGGAGGAACTCAGTGGATCAAACAACATCTGTGGGGGGGGGAGGGGGGGAGAGTGGGAGGAAGAGGTATGGTCAATGGTTCGGGTTGAAACCCTGCAACAGAGCAGACACAAGATCAGAAACATCAGCAGTTACGTCCCTCCAAAGAAGCCTCGCGACCCAGAGTTTCTCCAGTGGGTCCAGATTCCAGCAGCTTCACCAGGATGAACAAGGAACCTTTTACACCCGTTGCAGGAAGGCATAGAGGGCCTTTAGGCCCCAGTTATAGGAAAAGGTTGGACTTCATTCCCTAGACCACAGGAGCATAAGGGGAGATTTGATGGAGGTATACAAAATTATGAGGGGTATAGATAGGGTAACTGCAAGCTGGCTTTTTCCACTGAGGTTTGGGTGAGACTAGAACTAGAGATTATTGGTGAAGATTGAAAGGTAAATACTTAAGGGGAACCTGAACGAAAACTTCTTCACTCAGAGGGTGATGGGAGTGTGGAACTGCAAGCGGAAGTAGTGGATGCGGGTTTGATTGCAACTTTTAAGATTTTAAAAATAAGATAGACTTGGATAAGTACTTGGCTGGGAGGGGCATGGAGGGCTATGGTCCAGGTGCAGATTGATGGGACTGGGTAGAATAATGTTTTGGCATGGATTAGATGGGCTGAAGGGCTTGTTTCTGTGCTGTAAAGCTCTAAGAGTACCTGTGAACCCCTCCAAGAGTGAGGTGGGGGAGGTGGAGAGAGATTGGGTGTTCGTGGTAAAAATAAGCCAGTTGGGATCAAGGAGCTGGAAACCTGGAAAGTGGGAAGTGGATGGACCAGGGAGTGAAAGGATGGAGTCAATGGAGGGAGAGGTGACAGCAGTGGGGAAAGATACAGCTGAGACAATGGTGCAGCCAAGACAGTTGGGTTGTAGACTCCAGACAGAAGGTAAGAATAGGCTATGTGGGTTGGTGGTGGTGGGGGAGGAGGGGGGAGAAAGGAGTCTAGATGTTGTGGAGGGGACATCTGGGAAAGAAAATCCACAATAGAGGTACAGACGGACGGGGGGCTCACTCCATAAAGCAAGCACCTCAATTCATTTCACAAAGAGCTTCTCGCACGATGAGTTCCAGTAAGTTAAGACTGCTGCTGTTCAAACAAACCTAAACATTTCCAATTTAAACAGTTCAACAGAAAAATCCTTCATTAATTTAGAATGAAACCACGTAGCGTATCCCTGCAATTTTAATTGCATTTTTTTGGTTTTATTGTAGACTTCACCGAAGTGTAATGGACAGGGAGATAACCACATGTCCCAGGGCATGTATTCTGTAATGAGGTGTCTGTGGGAAGTGGGGTGGAGAGGTGATTTGTAGACCCCCCCCCCCACACACACACTCCATTAGGAGGCTGTGAATGTGTAATATCCAGGATTTATGTTCAGCATGCATCTCTTGGAATTAAAGTATTCCTGCAGCCCATTGCTGCTGGTTTATACCAATTCATGATCTTTTTTTTTTATTAGTGGACAGATATGTGAATTTCCTTCAAATGCTTATCTTATGACTGTCACACAGAAGGATATGTTGAGCAAGCTAGGGAGCAGAGGAAGGTGAGAGGTGACTCAGTTGAGGTGTACAAGATGATAGGAGGCACAGAGGTGCCAGGGGCACTGGAGACTATGCTGGGATGGGTGCCTGTCTCTCCTGTTGATGCTGCTCTCCAGTGTTCACCCCCCCACCCAGAAGGTAAACTGGACTGTCTTCATCCGTTGCTGACCCAGCGCAAGAAGAGGAACTGCTCCCAGCCTGTTCTTGCCGAAACCTGGCTCCAGGACAAGATCCCGTAGTGAACCATCAATCTTCAGGCCACGCCACTCAAAGACTTGTGCTGATGCTATCGTGTGACTGTATGTGCTATCATAACTGTGTGTGGCCGAATGGTTTGCAGCTTGGCTCCGGAGGAATGCTGGTAAATGACATTTAAACTTGGATTCGAGTGGATAGCCAGAGACTTTTTCACCAGGGCAGAAATGGCCAATACAAAGAGGCACTATTTTAACATGATTGGAGGTAAGTATGAGGGAGATGTCAGAGGTAAGTTCTTTACAGAGGGTGGCGGGTGTGTGGAACACCCTGCCAGGGGTGATGGTAGAGGCAGATACATTAGGGACATTTAAGAAACTCTTAGGTAGGCTCATGGACGATAGAAAAATGGAGGCCATGTAGGAGAGAAATGTTAGATTGATCTTACAGTAGGTTAAAGCATCAGCACAACACTGTGGACTGAAGGGCCTGTACTATACTGTCGTGTTCTATGTTCTACATCCCAGGATACATTGAAAAGCTCTCGTTGTCCCAGAGAAGGAGGCCTCTCTCTTACGTGATCAAACGCTCGCTCATGGGGAGGACTACCTGTGCAAGCCCTGCTCTTGAGTAGGGATCAGCACCTGAAGGACAAGTCATGAAATTTTTTTTTTTATGTGGCAGAGTACAGTGCAAGACGTAAAAATTATTGTGTTACAAATACAAATGGATAACGCAAAGGAAGAATTACTGAGGTAGTGTTCAAGATGGCTGAGGGGAAGAAGCCATTTCTGAAACACTGAGTATGTGTCTTCAGGCTCCTGGACCTCCTCCTTGATGGTAGCAATGAGAAGAGGGCAAGTTCTAATGGATAACACTTTCTTGAGGCATTGTCTACTGAAGATGCCTTTGAAGGTGGGGAGGCTAGTGCCCATGATGGAGCTGATTGAGTCTACAACCCTCTGTGGCCTCTTGCGACCCTGTGCAGCGGCACCTCTTCAGTGTGTCATTCACTGTGTGACCAGGAACAGGATCACCACAAACAAACTGTGGTGTGGTAATAAAAATTCAGCGTGGCAGTGTTGCGGTTAGCGCAACGCTTCGCGGTATCAGCGGCCCAGCTTCAATTTCCATCATGGTCTGTAAGGAGTCTGTACGTTCTCCCCACGACTGTGTGGGTTTCCTCCCACAGTCCAAAAACATCCCGGTTGGTAGGTTCATTGGTCATTGTAAATTGTCGAGGGTTGCTGGGTGGTGTGGCTCAAAGGGCTGGAAGAACCTGTTCCACAGTGTATCTCAATAAACAAGACAAAATCCCCTCATGCATTCCCATCGGGAACAAAGACATGAGGGACCCCAGAAACTGGAATCTGATGCAGGATTTCAAACCAAAATTGACAATTCCTTCACACCCCTCATTCATCTCCACACACACACACCATCACTCTCCCAGACTCCTCCAGCAGATCACACCTGGGACAGATGTGGTTCTACCTTCATTGCCTCAAAGTCAACAAAGTCTCCACCAGCTCCAGAAGGCAGCAGCTCACTTGGGCAGATCACTTGAAGCTGCACTCAAGGCAGGTGGAGAGGGTTCCACAGCACTGTAGGTGTGAGGGCCTTGTGGCATCAGGAGGTGAAGAGTCAGGCAGGTTAGAAGGTGGGCACCAGGGGCAGTGGGCCAGGTCTAGTACAGTGCACACATCCAAACAGCTCAATAAACTACCCCAGTTCAGGTATCTGATCATTCCTGCATCTGTGTTTGCTTCACAAGGTTCAACCTCGACTTTACGTGCCTGTGGTCCTCAGGGGCACTTATTGAGGAGAAATGATTGCAGATGTCACTAGTGCAGTTCCAGCGAGGACAGATATTGGCACTCGATTAGTCAAAGAGTCTACATCCATTATTGGAGAGTTCTCAATCAATAGAGGGATATTTGTCCGCTGGCTTCTATCTGAAATTCATTTGAAGAGCCTCGTTGTCATGGTAGCGTGTTTATCAGAAGGCAAACACAAGCGTATACAAGGATCCCACCGCACTCCCCTAGTTTGCTGCCTCTATCAAACCCATTCCAACACTGCCACCATTACTACCTCCGATACATCTTCCTGCTTCCCACATCCTCTTTGCCAATTCCTTTCTGCACCCAATCAGCTGCCAACTGATCTGTGTCTCTCTGGCATAAAGGCAGCACAGAGCGCTGAACACAGAAGAGGACGAGCCCGTCACCTCATCATGTCTGCTCCCAACACAATGTCAAAGTAAACTTCTGTTTGCACCTGATCCATAATCCCTCCATTCTTTACACATCTAAAAACCACTCATATCTGTTTTTTCTATCAGCCACCCTGGGCAGCCCATTCCAAGCACTCACCTCTGTGCAAAACAAAAACTTGCCCAGCATATCTCTTTTAAACTTCTGCCCACACCTTAAATGTATATTCTCTAGTATTTGACTTACCACACTGGGGGGGGGGGGGGGGAAGAGAAGAAATATTCTGACTATCAAACTTATTTATACCACTCAGAAAGTTATAATTCTATCAGGCCTTTTCTCAGTCTCTGATGCGCCAATAAAAACATCCCAAGTTTGCCCCGCCTCTTATTATGGCCCACACCTTCTCATCCAGGCATTATCAGAAGGAGGCTCTTCCAGATCATCTCCGAAGCCTCCCCATCCTTCCTGTAATGGAGCAATCAGAACGACACACAGTGAACAGAGACCTTCCAACACTCCTGCATCACACCCTGGACCGTTTTTCAATTTCCCCAGAACAATGATGTTCTCGACAGCAGCTTCATGCAGCACCTTCCCTCTCCGGTGTCCAATGATTCCCTGAAGCACCATTCATTCATATGAAGCAAGCAGCATCCATCATAACAGAATTTAGGCCATTTGGCCCACTGAGACTACTACCCTATTCAATCATGACTGATTTATTGTCTCTCTCAACCCTATTGCCTTGCCTCCTTCCCTCAACTTTGATGTCCTTACTAATCAAGAATCTATCAACCTCTGCTTAAAATATATCCAATGACTTAGTCTTCACAGCCATCTGTGTCAATGAATTCCACAGATTCTCCACCATCTGGTTAAAGTTATTCCTCCTCATCTCTGCTCTAAGGAGATGTTTTGAGCCATCTGTTTTGAGGCTGTGCCCTTTGTCCTAGACTCCCTCTCTGTTAGAAACACCCTCTACACATCCACTCTGTCTAGGTCTTTCAATATTCAATAAGTATCAATGAGATCGAGATCCCTTCCCCCCTCCATTCTTCTAAACTTCAGTGAATACAGCCCCAGAGCCATCAAATTTCACCCCCCCCCCCACCCACTGCCACCACCCAGGCCATGTCCCCTTCTCGCTACTGCCATCAGGTAGGAGGTACGGGAGCCATAAGTCCCACACAACCAAGTTCAGAAACAATTAGCCTTCAACCATCAGGCTCCGGATTCAGTAAAATCACTCACCACAACTCCGAACTGATTCTACAATCTACAGGCTCACTTTCAAGAACTCTTTATAACTCACAATCTCACTTATCTTTATTTGCACAGTTTACTTTCTGTTGCACATTGGTTGTTCTGGCAATCTCTCTTGTAAAATTCTATTAAATTTCTTTTTTCCCTACAAATGCCTGCAGGTAAATGAATCTCATAAGGTAATATACAGTATAAACAATAGATTGTGTGGGTGCTGGAGTATATGTACTTTGAAAGTGAACTTACGTTGAACTGAGGGTCTGAAGACAGTGTTGGGAAGAGGACACGGGCTGAGCTGTTCCTCCTTGGGGCAAGGAGCCAAAACACACATTCTGTGCGGTAATGTTCCATGGTTTGGTCAAAGGCTAATGAGTAAAATCACAAACATGAGAAAGCCAGCAGATGCTGGTAACCTAAAGCAACACACACAACATACTGGAGGAACACAGCAGGCCAGGCAGAGCCTACGGAAAACTGTAAACAGTCGACGTTTCGGGCTGAGACTTGTGGGATCATCTGCTGAAGGTCCACAGGTGTTGGGAGGATTGAGGACCTGGTCTGCCAGATGGGGTACCAACCAAGCAAGCAGCTTTCCCTGAATGTCAAGGTTCAAGGAGTCAGACATCCAAGCAACTGGCGAGGATTCCATCACACTCCCGTCTTGTGCCTTGATAGTTAAGTTTTGGGGAGACAGGAGGTGACGCAGATTCAGATTCATTTATCACGTGTACATCAAAAACACATTATTGAAATGCGTTGTATGCATAAACAACCAACACAGTCTAAGGATGTGCTGGGGGCAGCCCGCGAGTCTCGCCACACATACTGACGCCAACAAAGCAAATGGTCAAAACTCAACAAAACAGAACAGCAGCATCCAAACACAGGAGCAAAACAAGCTCCATTCCATACGCGCAAACACACAGTTCTCCAGCCCCAGAACAGGTCATCTCCACCCTCCGGTGGACTCGCAGACTCAGACACTAAGCCTTCTACTTTCCCCAGAGGAAATCCTTTCCTAACACTTAAGATTGAAGGCTCAAAGTTGATCAGAAGTCCATAAGTCAAGGCTTTGTGACAGGAGCCCTGAAGTTGTAGCTACCTCACTCTCACATCCAAGCAGGACCCAGAGCACAAGGCAGCAGAATGTCCAACTACAGCAAACATGTTCTTGCATACAGTGCAGAAGTAGGGCACTTGCCAAAAGGATGTGATTAAACACAGGAGTTTTTGCAGAGGCTGGAAAACTTAACACACACAAAATGCTGGAGGAACTCAGCAAGTCAGGCAGCAACTATGAAGAATAACCAGTCAACGCCTCAGGCCGAGACCCTCCGTCCAGTCCAGAAAAAGAAGGTGGGGGAAGGAAGGGAAAGGAAATACAAGCTGGCAGGTGATAGATGAGACCTGGTAAGGGGAAGGTAGGTTGGTAGGGAGATGTAGTAAAAAGCTAGGAGGTGATTGGTGGGAAAAGTAAAGAGCTGAAGGAGGATTCTGATAGGAGAGGAGAGTGGACCATGGGAGAAAGGGGAGGAGGATGGGCGGCAGACAAAGGTGATAAGAAGGGAAGTGGTAAGAGTGTAGCCAGAATGAGGAACAGAAAAAGAGAGGAGGGAGGAGAAATTACTGGAAGTTAGCATAAACATTGATTTCTTTGTCAGGTTGGAGGATATTCAGACAGAATGAGGTTTGGCTTCTCCAACATGAGAGTGACCTCGTTGTGGCTGTAGAGGAGGCCATTGACTGTCATGTCGGAATGGTAATGGTGGTTGTTAGATTGGGTGTAGAACAGATTGATGACTGGAGGGTGTGAATTAAGAGATTCAAAAAGTCACTGTCATAGAGTACTACAGCACAAAAATCCCTTCGGTCCATCTGGACAATGCCAGATTCTTGATCTGCCTGGTGCCGTTGACTTGTACCTAGACCATAGACCTCCATACCCCTCCCCTCTACGTACCTGTCCAAATTTCTTTTAATTCCTGAAATCAAACCCACATCCACCACTTCGACAGGCAGTTCATTTCACACTCGCAACAGCCTCTGAGTGAAGTTGCCCCTCATGTTCCCCTTAAATATTGCACCTTTCACAGTTAACTCATGACTTCTAGTTTCAGTCCTACCCAACAACAGTGAAAAAAGTCTGCTTGCATTTACCCTATCTATACCCCTAATTTGTATACTTCAATTAAATCTCCTCATTTTTACACTCTGGGGAATAACATCTATTCAATCTTCCTCTGTAACTCAATTCTTCAAGTCATGGCAACATTCTTGTAAATACTCTCTGCACTTTTTCCTATCTTATTGATATCGCTCCTGTAGGTCGTTGACCAAAACTGCACACAATGCTCCAAATTAGGCCTCAATGTCTTATACAAATTCAACACAACATCCTCTCTCCTCTGCTCAATACTTTTGATTTATGAAGATCAATTTTTCAGAAGCTTTCTTTATAGCCCTAACTAATGGAAACACCACTTTCCAGGAATCATGGATCTGTATTCTCAGATCCTTCTGTTCTACTGCCCTTCTCAGTGCCCGGCTGGTCACCGCGCAACTCCTCAACATGAGGAAATCTGCAGATGCTGGAAATTCATGCAACACACACACAAAATGCTGGTGGAACACAGCAGGCCAGGCAGCATCTATAGGAAGTACAGTCGACGTTTCGGGCCAAGACCTGATGAAGGGTGTTGGCCTGAAACTTCAACTGTACTTCTTCCTATAGATGCTGCCTGGCCTGCTGCATTCCACCAGCATTTTGTGTGTGCCATGCAAGTCCTATCCTGCTTTGTCCTTCTAAAGTGCACCACCTCACACTTGTCTGTATTAAATTCTATCTGCTATTATTCTGCCCATTTTTCCAACTGGTCCAGATCCCACTGCAAATTTTGATAGTCTTCTTTGCTGTCAACTACACCCCCAGTCTTGGTGCCATCCACAAATGTGCTGATCCAGTTAATTACATTATTATCTAAATTAATGATATAGATGTCAAACAACGAAGGACCCAGCATCAATCCCTGCTACACTCCACTACTCACGGGCCTCCAGTCAGAGAATCAACCATTAATTACCACTTCTCCCATAAAGCCAGTGTCTAATCCAATTCACTACCACATCTTGAATAGAAAGAGACTGAACCTTCTAGACCAAGCTCCCATGCAGGACCTTGTCAAATGCCTTAATGAAGTCCTTGTAGACAACGTTCACTGTCTTGCCTTCATCCACTTTCCTCATAAACTCCTCAAAAAATTCTAAGATTGGTTAGACATAACCAATCATGTCAACTGTCAATCAGTCCCTCTCAATCCATATACTTATATATCCAGTCCTTTCGAATACCTTCCAATGATTTACTCACTACTGTTGACAAACTCACCAACCTATGATTTCCTGGCATATTCTTCGTGCCTTTCTTAAATAACAGAACAACGTTAGCTATCCTCCAGCACCTAGTCATGGCTGAGGACATCTTAGCTATCTCTGCTAGGGCCGTGCAATTTCTACACTACCCCCTTCTGTCATGAGTCTTTCAGGCCTCTGGGGCTTCTTGCCTTCCCCGAGCTCCTGTACTTAACTGTCTTAACTAGAGTCGCCAAGCCCTTGTGCTTTCTCCTTAATCTTGTCAAGTTAATGGTGACTGGCACGGGTTTTCTGCATTCTATGATTATTTGTTGCAGACCCCCGTTTTGTGCTCATTGTGGGGTCCTTGCATTCAGAATAATTTGTCTCACAGAGTCACTCGCTCATGCCACTTATGTTCCGTTGAAATTCCTATGTATAACCTTTTGTTTTCGCTGAGACACAAGTCTGTCGTTCCTCTGCACCTGCATTCAGTCGTTGCCAAGGCTCACTGTGACACCCACAGGGTCCAAGGGAACGCCATTTCAGACCCTGGGGATTTGCCTCAAGACCGCAAACACTTCCTCCTCTAATCTGTGTAGGGTCCATGACTTTGTTGCTGCTTTGCCTCACCTCAGAAGATTGTGTTCATCTTCTAAGTAAATATAGATGCAAAAAAAATCCACTTACGATCTCCCCCATCTCCGTCAGACTGGAGAGGCATTGGATAGGGCAGGAAATATTTTCCCTACAATGTAGGAGGCTGAGGAGTGAACTTATCGAAGCCTGATGAAGCATCCTAGCCTGAAAAATTAATTGTGTACTCTGCTTCATTGTTAGAGTCGTAGAAAACCGCAGCACAGAAACAGGCCCTTCAGCCCATCTAGTCTGTGCCAAAACATTTAACCTGTCTATTGACCTGCACCCAGACCATATCCCTCCACAACCCTTCCATCCATGTACCTATCCAAACTTCCTTTACACGTTGAAACCGAGCCCACATCCGCTACTTGCGCTGGTAGCTTGTTCCATTCTCAGACTGTTAGTGAAATTTCCCCTCATGTTCCCATTAAACATTTCACCTTTCACCATTAACCCATAACCTCTAGTTGTAGTGTCACCCAACCTCAGGGTAAATGCAAACGCGATTTTTCCGCTACCTATACTCCTCATAATTATGTATACCTCCATCAAGTCTCCCCTTAATCTCTACGTTCCAGGGAATAAAATTCTAACCTGTTCTACCTTTCATTATAACTCAGGCATCCAGTCTCAACAACTGTGACACCACTTGCAATGAATTACAGATTCCCAGATCCATTTGTTGTACTGCTCTTGTCAGTGCCCTACTGCTTACTTCGTAAGACGTACCCTAGTTGATCCTCCCAAATTGCAACATCTCGCACTTGTCTACGTTAAACTCCAACTGCCATTTTTCAGCCCTTTTTTTCCAGCTGCTCCAGACTTCACTGCAACTCACAACAATTCCTTGCTGTCCACTACACCCCAACTTTGATTCATCTGCAAGTTTGCTGATCCAGTTAACCACATCATCAGATTGTTCATATAGATGACAAACAACAACAGACCCAGCCCCAACCCCTGTGGCACTCCACTAGGTACAGGCCTCCAGTCAGAGAGTCTGCTACCTCCTTCTGACCTCTCCGGCAAAGTCAATGTCTGATTCAACTTACTACATGCCAAATGATTGAACCTTCTTGACCAATCTCCCATTTGGGACTTAGTCAAATGCCTTGGTAGTGTCCACATAGACAGTATCCACAGCTTTAAAAAAAAATCCATTTAAGATCTCAGCTATCTCTTTTGGCTCCATGCATAGATTACCATTTTGATATTCCAGAGGACCAATTTTCTCCCTTGCAATCTTTTTGCTCCTAACATATTTTTCAAAGCCCTTGCTCCTAGATTCTCCTTGGTCTTGTCTGCAAACTTACTCCTCCTTTTAGTCCTTCTGGTTTCTTCTTAAGATGCTGCCTGACTTGCTGAGCTCCTCTAGCATTTTGTGTTTGTTGCTCGGTTTCCAGCAGCTCTTGGATTTATGGCCTTATATAAGTTTATAATATCATAATAGTTCAAGTTCAACTTTAATTGTCATTCAACTATGCATGAATACAGCCGAATGAAACCGCATTCCTCTGGGGCCAAGGTACAAAACAGTGCCAACAGTTACACACAGCACACATAATTAGGATAGCAATTACAAAAAAAAAAATTAAAATATAGCCCAGGAATTGTGACACCAGTACAGTGCAAAGACAGTTAGTATAAATTCTCAGTAAAAATTGCAAAATTTGGAGTAATGAGATGATGTTCATGGGTTTATGGACAATTCAGAAATCTGACAATGGAGGTGAAGCTTTTCCTAATTCACTGAGGGCCAGGCGGTATCTGTGGAGGAAATGGGCAAATGAGTCCTGAAGAAAGGTCTCAAGCTGAAACATTGATTATCCGCAGATGCTGCCTGGCTTTGACTTCATCCAGCACTTTGTGAGCTGTTCTTTCAATGAACTGTTCATTTTACCAACTTGTCAGCTCTTACTCCCATCACCTTGTAAACATTTGGTCTCAGTGTTCCCACCAACGGTCTCAGTCATTTACCCCGACCCACATGATGCTTCTTGTCACTCCACGGCCCCTGCCACTGAAACCATTCCTCCTCATTTTCACATCAGAACTTTCTGTGATTCTGAATACCTCTATTACAGCTCCATTAAGCCCGGAAGAAAAGCTTTTGCATTTCACTCACGTCGTTCACAAGCATGGGACTTGCCAAGGACCTCGCTGCCGGTGAAATACTTTAATGTTGCATCCGCTCTTGTTACATCGGGAAAAACTGCACGTGGTGTGTTCATACCAAGATCCCAGAAACAACAGTGGGATGGTGAATCATGAGGGATCCCATACACCCTGCTCAAGGACAGTTTGTCCCACTCCCATCAGGGAGGAGGCTACATAACATCCAGACCAGAACTGCCAGACTCCCTTTTGACCCAACTGCCCCTTAAACACCTTTATTGCCTCTTCCACCGCCACCCCTAGCAATGCATTCCAAGCTACCACTGTTCTCTGCAAAAAAAAACATATCCTGCCCATCTCCTTTAAACTTAACCCAACCCCTCATCTTCGATGCACGTCCTCTAAGATTTGGCATCGCCACCCTGGGGGAAAGATTCTGCCCGCCTACCCTATTCGATGGCCCTCAGATTTTATAAATCTTCTTCAGGAATGTTAGTTGCATTCCCTCTTGCACAGACCCTGCCTGACATGTGGAGGGTTGAAATACTTTTATTTCTTTATCCCTGATTATCTGGTTGTGGTTTTAGCAATGCTAACTGAGGAGCAAGTATTGATCACGTCACTGTACAGCAAAATCACACCACAGCATCAGTGGAATTCAGATAAGACAATAAGAAATGGAGCATGTTTAGGCCATTTTGGCCCATTGAATCTGCTCCACCATTCCATCCTGGCTGACTTATTACCCCTCTCAATCCCCTTCCCTGCCTTCTGTCATAACCCTTTGACACCCAGACTAATCACAAACCTATCGATCTCCGCTTTAAATATACCCAATGACTTGGACTCAACAGCTGTCTGAGGCAATGAATTCCACAGATTCACCACCCTCTGGCAAAAGAAATTCCCCCTCACCTCTGATCTAAATGATCTATTCCGAGGCTGTGCCCTCTGATCCCAGATGCAACCACAACAGGAAACATCCTCTCCACATCCACTCTATCTAGACCTTTCAATATTTGATAGGTTTCAGTGAGACACCCAACCCCCCCCCCCCTTTCATCTTCTAAACTCCAGCCAGTGCAGGACCAGAGCTGTCAAACACTGCTCACACGTTAGCTTTTCCCATTGATGGAATCATCCTCGTGAACCCCCTCAGGACCTTCTCCAATGCCATCATCTGATATGGTCGAGGGGAACCCATGCAGCCACAGGGAGACCATGCAAACTCCACAAAGACAGCACCGGAGGCGGGCATTGAACCCGGGTCTCTGGGGGCCATGTAGCAGAGGCTCTACCCACTGTGCAAGGTGCTTCACTGACATAGATGGCTGTGCAATTATTTTCTTAGATAGGGGCCTCCAAAACTGCTCACAGTACTCCAAGTGCAGTCTGACCAATGCCTTGTAAACCCTCAGCATCACATCCTTACTCTTATATTCTAGTCCTCTTGAAGTGGATGCTAACGTTGCATCCGGTCCCTCACCAGAAACTCAGCCTGCAAGTTAACCTTTAGGGAACCCTGCACGAGGACCCAAGTCCCTTTGCACCTCAGATCTATCTGAGAAAGACCTTGAGAGTGCAGTTGGCACTGAGTACGACAGGACAATCTCCACATGGAACATCCTGGCACTTTTGCATCAACCTATCGGGTGCATTATAGCTTAGTACAGCAACTACTTGACCTCCACATCATGGTACACAGGGTACAGCAGGTACAGCCACGGCCACACGGACCCGGAGACCCAAGTTCGCTGTCTGTGTGGAGTTTGCACAGTCTCCCTGTGACTGCATGGGCTTGCCTCCGGTGCTCCAGTTTCCTCCTACATAACAACGATGTGTGGGGTTGGTGGGTTAATTGGCCACAGCAAGTACGAGTTTTGGGCAGATTCGGTATGTCACCTAAAATCCTGACAAACTCCTACAGATGCACGGTGAAGAGAATCCTGACTGGTTGTATCACAGCCTGGTATGGAAACACCGATGCCCAGGAATGGAAAATGCTACAAAATTTAGTGGATACTGCCCAGTCCATCACGGGAAAAGTCCTTCCCACCATTGAGCACATTTACAAGGAGCGCGTTCATGTGGGCAGCATGGTAGTACAGCATTACCACATCGCTTTTTAGTACGGGTGACCCCGGTTCAATTCCCAGCACTGCCTGTAAAGAATCCTTGTGACTGTGTGGGTTTCCTCCCACAGTCCGAGGACATACAGGTTGGTAGGGTAATTGATCATTGTAAATTGTCCCCTGGTTAAGCTAGGATTAAGTTGGGGGACTGCTAGGGCTGTGGTTTGAAGGGCCGGAATGGCCTGCTACGTACAGCATCCATCATTAAGGACCTTCACCATCCAGGCCACGCACTCTTCTCACATGGGTCCAGGTTCAGGAACACAATTACTCCTCAAGCATCAGGTTCCTGAACCAATATCAATCACTTCACTCAACACTGAACACAACCTTTGGACTCGTTTTCAAGGGCTCCACAACTCATGCTCTTGGTATTTCTTTTTATCTATCTATCCATTTATTTCTAACTTCTTTGTGTTTGCATAGTTTGCCTTCTTTTACACTTCGGTTGTTTGTCAGTCTTTGTGCGAGGCTTTCCTCTGATCCTATTGTACTTTGTTCTACTGTGAATGTCTGTGAGAAAATGAATTCCAGCATAGCCTATGGTGTCATATACGTACTATGACAATAAATAGACTTGGAACTGTAAATTGTCCTCACGTGTGGGTGTATTAGGATGTGTAAATAGGTACTTGTTGGTCAGTACAGTTGTGATGGGCTGAAGGGCCTGCTTTGTGCTATACAACTCTGAAACACTTCATTCCATGCAGGTGCATCTCCTCTACACGTTCCCTGTTCCCAAAGCCTTTTCTGATCTACAAAACACCTTGCAAGGATTATGGTGATCCATTTCCTGCTCAGGTGCAAGAAAAGTCACTCTGGAGCCAAGTAACAAATAGCTTGGAGTTCTGCTAGTTTTGTCCCGAGGGCTTTCCCCTCGGGGGTAGCAGACCCTGAGCTGCTGAATTGCCTGCTTCAAAACCATGACTTGCCCAATGTCACATTCGATGATGTTCAACTCAGTGGAACCGATCCTTTTCTTTTTACTCTTGTGGCACGTCAACTAACAACTATACCGGGAGGTCAGGCCCAGCAGCTGAGCATAAAACAGCTCTGACTGGGAGGGGCTGTGGTGCTTCTGAATTCTGCTCCTCAGTCCCCAGCATTAACTTGCTTCATCCACAGTTTTATCTTTAAAGCAACAGCAACTTGTGCGAAGGAAGGAAATCAGCTGGTCAGGCAGCACTTGTAGAGGGGAGTAAGCAGTCGACATTCCGGGGCTTGACACTTCATCCGGACTGGAAAGCAAAGGGAAAAAGACCATTCACCTTCTTTTTCCACCTTCCTTTCCAGTCCTGATGAAGGATCTAGCCCCAAAGCATCAACTGCTTGTCTCCTCCATAAATGTTGCCTGATCTGTTGAGTTCCTCCATTATTTTGTGTGTGTTGCTCTGGAATTCTAGCATCTGCAGAATCTCGTGTGTCTATTATCTTTAAAGCACAAAGCGGTTCCCCCGACCTGAGTCGGTGTGTACTGAGAGCTTGCTGCTCACCTTCTATCCCAGAGAGATTTAAAGATTTGCTTCATTTGTCACACATACAGTACATTGAAACAGTGAAATGCATTTGTGTCAATGACCGTCACAATCCAAGGATGTCCTGGGGGTAGCCCACAAGCGTTACCATACGTCCAGCAACAATGTAAACATAGAAAACCTACAGCACAGTACAGGCCCTTCGGCCCACAAAGCTGTGCTGAACATGTCCTTACCTTAGAACTACCCAGGCTTTACCCACAGCCCTCTATTTTTCTAAGTTCCATGTAGCCATCCAGAAGTCTCTTACACTTACCCCTGACATCTCCTCTGTACCTAGCACCTTCAAACTGTGCCCTCTCGTGCTAGCCATTTCAGCCCTGGGGAAAAGCCTCTGACTATCCACACCATCCATGCCTCTCAACAACTTGTATGCCCATAACTTACAAACTCTAACCTGTACGTCTTTAGAATGTGGAAGAAAAGCAGAGCACACAAAGGAAAGCCACAGTTGCAAGCAGAATGTACAAACTCCTTACAGACAGCAGAGAGAATGGAACTCTAATCCCAGGCTCTGTACAGTAGCCACTACACTACAGCAGTCCCTGGCCTAGACTCACAGACGTGTGCCTCCAACCTCCGGGTTAGGCAACCTCCATCTTTGACCTTCGGATTTCAGTATTAACCGATTGATGAGGACAGGGTGGCAAACATCTTAAACGAGAGTGCTGAATCCTGATTTCTTTGCAAAGACTGGAGGGCCAGTTACTGGGTGTATTGAATGATACATAGAATAATAGAGTTCGGTCTTTGCGGAGCACAATACGACATTAAACAAACTGTACCTGCATACACCTCCTTCCACTCACCGCCTTTCCATGCACCTGTCTAAACACTTCCATCATATTTGCTCGCAGCACCAGCCCATTCCAGTCACACCTCGTAAAAGCAAAACTTGCCCCGGATATCTCCCCTAAACCTTCCTTTTTAAGACAATTTAAAAGAACCAAGGAGTCTAGGATCAGTGCAGGAAAGTGACACAAAGCCAGCCTTGATCAACGATAGGCAGGCTTGAAGGGAGGACGGTCTTCCATTGCTTAGAACCCAGAACAGTACAGGTCCTTCAGCCCACAAGCCTTGTGCTGAGATTTTAACCTATTCTAAGATGGATCTAACTCTTCCCCACCACATGGTCTTCCATTTTTCTTTCACCCATGTGCCTTTCTAAAACTCTCTTAATGTCCCTAATGTACTGGCATCTACAACCACAACAACCCCACCAGCAGAGCAGACTATGCGCCCACTGCTCCGCTAATATGTACTGCTTCAGTCCCTGTGACTCAAAGATACGTTTCTGGAAGGGCACCTGCCATCGTTACCAATTGTGTCTGATCCTGAACAGTCAAACAGATCAACGGATGAACTGCGTCATTCCTTACATAAGGAAAGCACCTTGGCCTGGAGGACTCAGCGGCTCAAGAACTTGCTCACCGGCAACTTCGGATGTGCAATAAAGGGCCGTCTTGCCAGAAATGCCCACATGCCTAAAATTACAGAATACACCCTGCTACAAAACAACTAATTTCCCGACATACATCAGCGATATTAAACCTGATCTGAGTGATTCTCACAGAAGCAATGATTTTACATTATTCTTAAATAACAGGAGCACCGACTGTATTTGAGACCCTTTTCCCAATGCTACGGTCTCCACGGTGTACACAGTGACTGACCCTCTGCTGCCTTACTGGTGCATTAGACATATCCATTGCAACAGTGAGTTTCGCCTTGGAATCAAGGAGAACTTTTATTTGTTTGACGCTGCCAAAAACAAAATGCCAAGATGCTTTTTAAGGGTCAAACAATAACAGTCAGTGCGGTTTGGTAATAACATCTCCTCTTCACTGACAATCAACACAGCGCACCTCAAGGATTTGTGCTTAGCCCACTAAAATACTCTCCCCACACTCACGACAGGGGCTAGGCACAACTCAAATGCCATCTATAAATAAATTCATAGATGACGCCACTGTTGTTGGTAAAAACCATAAGTGGTAACGGGGAGGCGTACAGGAATGAGATACATTGACTGGTTGAGCAATGACACAACAGCAAGCTTGCTTTCAATGTCAGCAAGGCCAAGTTTGATTGTGGACTTCAGGTATGGGAAATTGGAGCAACATAGTTCATCAGCAGTAGAAAGTGGGTGCACCATCAAGTTTGTAGATGTCATCATCTCAGAGGATCCACCCTGAGCTCAACATACTGAAGCAGTTTTGAAGAAGGCACGCTGATGGCTATATTGAAGGAGATTTAGTATGTCATCAAAGACCCAGCAAATTTCTACAGATGTGCAATGGAGAGCATTCTGACAGGTTGCATCACCGTCTGGTATGGAGGCTCCAAATCACAGGATGGAAAAAGCTACAGAGGGTTATAAACTCAGCTAGCTCCATCAGGGGCACAACTCTCCCCACCCATTGACACCTTTAAGAGGTGGTGCCTCAAGAAGACAGTATCCATCAATAAAGATCCTCACCTTCCTCATAACTACCATCAGGGAGGAGCCTTAAAACGCACACTCAACGATTCAGGAACAGTGTCTTCCCCTCCACTGACCAGTGAGCATTAGTTTGGTATTCCTTTTTTGCTCTATCTTGTCATTTCTAAAACTTGTCCTTACATTGTACTGCAGCCATGAAGCAACATTTTACATGTCATTTTCAGACAGTGATAATAAACCTAATTCAGCTGACATTTCAAATTGAATTCTAAGGCAGGAAAGGGCAAGTAACTGAGGTATACTCCAAGCATCAAAAAAATCCCTAGTACACTTCAAAGACCAAATAGAAATTGTTTTAGCTCCAGGATCAAAGGAGAGGAGACTCCACGAGAAAAGCAGGAGGCAGCCTCTCCTCACCCTCATTTTGTGCTCATGGGTGGGGGGGTGTTGGACTCCCTCAAGCCAGCAGTTAAATGATGATTAGTCAACATTTGAGCCATAGCACCAAGTGTTCCTGAGCTCAGAACGCAGCAGGCTTCAAAGCAAGTTTATTATCAATGCACATCTGTATCACTACATACAACCCGGAGATTCATTTTCTAGACGGCGTACTCAATAAATCCACCAACTGGCTGTCCAACCAGAGCACAAAAGGTAGCAAACTTTGCTAATACAAAAAGAAATAATAATAAATAAATAAACAAACAAACAAATAAAGCAATAAACATTGAGATGGTGAGCAATAAACACAAAATGCTGGAAGAGCTTAGCATGTCAGACAACATCTATTAAAATATTTTGGGCTGAGAGTTCTTCACAGAGAGTCCATAGGTTGTGGGAACATTTCAGTGACAGGGCAAATGAAGAGGAGTGAAGATATCTCCTTTGGTTCAGGACCCTAATGGTTGAGGGATAATAACAGTTTTGGAACCTGGTGTAGTGAGTCCTGAGGCTCCTGTACCATTCTCCTGGTGGCAGCAGCAAGAGGAGAGCACGTCTTGGGTGGCGGTGGACCCAGAAGATGGATGTCACATTCCTGTGACAGTGTATCATGTAGATGTGCTCAGTGGTTGGGAGAGCTTTACCCATGATGGCCGTATCCCACAGATGAATCCTCAGTCACAAAATCTCCTCACCTTGCTGGTGGCCCGAGACAAGAGGAGCAGGACTCAGCCACCCGACTCCTCAAGCCTGCCCCACCATTCATGGCTGACCTATCCTCGTCCTCGTCCTCACCCCCTCTTCTGAGCCAGGTCCCCGACGATCTCCCTCTTAACTATTTCTAATACTCCCACCTCCACACTTCTCCGCAGTAGAGATTTCAGAGACCCGTCACCTTTGGCGAGAAGTTTCATTGAGCTTCCATGTGAAGTGACCAGCTACATGTTGAGGCTCTAGCCCCTTGTTGGAAGCTCCCGCTAATGGAAGGGGACAGGCTGGGCTGGGCTCTTGCCAGGAGCGGAGGAGGAAGAAGATCTGGAGCTCAGAGCTCTGCTCTTCCAGATACAGGACACACCTCCCTTCACAAACAGACCAGACATTGCAGACCAAGATCCCATATCCGATTCTGAAATAAATCTATTTTAATTTGACAAGCCTGATAACGTTCTCAGGCTGAAGAAAAAAAATACATTTTTGATTAAACATTGCTTGGAGACATAACTATCACACTGATCTAAAATGGTTACATTTGATGCAGGAACCCAGTAGATGGACACACATACACACACACACACAAGCTAAACCAAATCCTATTAAAATATCGCTCATGTACGAAGGATTCCCAGTGTTTTCACCTCCCAAATGTTCAAAGAAACCACTCAGAAAGCGAGCTGATCAATCATGTCCTCTCCCCCACAACCTCCACTCCCAAACATACACACGTACACAAAGAATTGTCTACAGAGCAGCCTGCGAAAATGCCCGTGTCCTATGCTCCTCACACATATAGGATACACGGTGAATCCCAGCAATAGTTTACAAAGGATTCATTCAAGTATTAATTGAATGGAATTAGAGAGCGGGAGCAGGGATCGAGATAGGTGCAAGTAGATTAGAGTTTGAAACCAGCAGTGAGCTGCGAAAGTGATTTTTCACCCTGTTCTCAATCTTACTGAGATCTTGGCAAATTCTCAGTCACTAAATTAGGTTTTTGGAATTTCCAGGTTTCTTAAAAAACTGTATGCAGTGTCAACAGACAGTCATAAGACCAAAATACATAGGAGCAGAAATTAAGCCATTCGGTCCATCGAGTCTGCTCCGCCATTCTGTCATGGCTGATTTATTATCCCTCTCAAACCCATTCTCCCGCCTCCTTTCCATACCAATTAAGAACCTATCAACCTCCGCTTTAAATACCACCCGATGACTTGGCCTCTACAGCTGTTTGTGACAATGAATTCCACAGATTCACCGCCCTCTGGCTAAAGAAATTCCTCCCTCATCTGGTAATGTTGGGAGACATTCAATTTCGACTTCTGTAAGGCAATTTGAACCAGAAGTTGGTTGCCCCCGGATACTTCCCACCCCGTCGGAGCTCCAGAAGTAACCCTCGCGACTGGCGCTCACTCCGCAGCCCCCCGTCTCCGAGAAGCGGAGATACAGAGGGTCGAAAGAAAACCGCGAAGTGTTGCAGAGAGAGAGAGAGATGGAGATGGTGTGAAAAATGTAGAAAACCAGCAGATATGATCTTGGCAGATAGATGGGGCAGAGTCACCAAACCCTGCACAAGAACGGGAAAAAAAACACAAAAAGAAACAGACAGGGAAGAGGCAAGGTTTTGAACCCAAGATCGTCGTACATTGATATCGTGTCGTGCATTAAATATGGGCAATAGTTCGCATCACCAATTAACCCTTAAAAGGAAACTGCTTCCACGCGAACCCGCAGTGTTACTTCATACGAGCATTTCACACAGGCACAGATAGGTATCGACGTACTTATAAACCTCAAAAGAAAAGCCCCTGAACATATATATCCCACGCACATGAGAACATGTATGACCAGAAACAGGCATGACCTTCGACACTTTACATACAAATCCATCTCTCGCACGGAGCAATGTGACTATTCGCCTCTAAGTCTATGCAGAATATTTCGACGCTTGTGTATCACGGGTATTTCCACACATTGTACGAGCACTGACTTCGGGGCTAAATAAAGTTACACTCTAACATATACAAAGGCGTTTTCATTGATGAAGATGTATTTCGCACCCCACCCTGGCCACACACTGACACCGTGTCGGTCACACCTACCCCGCCACCACTATCTCCAGACTTCCGTCGTTGTCCACATCAGTCACGGCCACGCCGTAATTCAGCTGGGTCGGGTTGTTATCGTAATCGGGAGGCAGGAGGGAGTCGGTTGCAGCGGCGAAGATGGGCTCGAGTCTCTGCGGGAGCGCCGGCGGCACCCGGGAGAAGAGAGCGGCCAGCAGGAGAGGCAACATCGCGGCGCGCTTCAGGCTTCAGGGTGGCAGACACAGTGAGAGGGGACACTGGTTAACATTCACCATCCGTGTACCAGGCGCCAGCCACGGTCCGACCACCCCAGCTGCAATTTTAAATCAATTAACAATCAGCAAAAAAAAAGTTCACTTTAAAAATCCATCGTCCCCCCCCCACCACCCCATCCCCGTCGCAAACTTCCAAAAGATGGAAATTATTCCTATTATGTACAGGTTAACCCATTCAATGCAATGCGCTTGAATTTCTCACCATCAGCTTCAATGATGGTTAGAATAATTAGATTCTGGTCTCGGCTTCTTTAAACTTCCCAATTATTAACTTAGAAACTTCATAATTAAACGCACAGAGATGAATTTCTGGTACAACATTTACATTAATATATCTATTTTAAACCCATTTTATACACACAACCAAGTCAGGGCATGTTATTACACTGTTGGGATGGTTTCACATTTCAACAATGGATTTTTTAAGGCTTTGGAAATGAAGGCATCCACTACTTACAGCCGCTCAGTTTCCCAGCACTCTTGCCCACGGAACCACAAACCCACCTCTCCGTCTCTTAATCTGAACCCTACCCTCGCACCGCCTCATGTCTCGTTTTAAGGAATATTCTCCTTATGCAAGATCCTTACATAATATAATATCCAATCAGGTCGCATCTTCGGGTCTGACTGACGCCCACAAATAGATTTGATCCAATCTGATCCGATCTGGTGGGCGGGGTCCCCGTGATGGACATCTGTCAACGGGCAGGCACAGTCGGATCCCATTGAGTCCGGGGTGGGGTTTGGCTGGCGATGAGCTAAGTGGGCGTTCCCACAAGATGGGAACTTGGGTGGGTGATGGGATTTGTTCAGCTCGAGCGGGAAGAGGGCTGGGCGTTTTGTCGCCGTTATGCAACTTCTGATGTCTTGTGGATGAGACTTCACTCCTTAAGATCGATATTTCAGTTGATTTGTTTCAAGAAGAAAACCAACACTTTACAAGTTCGACTTTATTGTCATCTAACTCTACATACATACAACCACGTTCCTCCAGCCCACAGTGCAACCACAAAGCCTATATCACACACAACACATAAGTAAGTTCAAAGTTCTTTGATAAGTTTATTATCAAAGTACACATATGTCATGATATAAAACCCTGAGATTAATTTTCTTGTGGGCATACTCAATAAATCTATAGAATAATGACCATAACAGAATCAATGAAAGACTGCACCAACTAGGGCATTCAACCACAGTGCAGAAGACAACAAACTTTGCATAATAATAATAAACAAATAAGCAATAAATATTGAGAACATGAGATGTAGGTTGTGGGAGCATTTCAATGATGGGGCAAATGAAGTAGAGTAGAGTTATCCCCTTAGGTTCGAAAGATTGAGTAACTGTTTCTGAACCTGGTGGTGAGAGTCCTGAGGCTCCTGGACCTTCTTCCTGGTGGCAGCAGCGAGAAGACCATATCCTGGGTGGTGGGTGCTCCTGAGAAGGATACTGCATTCCTTCAACAACGTTTCATGTAGATGTGCTCAGTGGGAGGGAGGGACTAGGTCATATCTGGCACTTTTTGTTGGATAAAAGCCATAGCAGGCTGTGATGCAGCCAGCCAATATACTCTGCACTACAGATCTATGGAAGTTTGTCAAAGTTTTAGATGTCATGTTGAATCTCCACAAACTCTAAGGAAGTGGAGGAGCTGCCATGGTTTCTTTGTAATTGCACTTATCTGCTGGCGCAGGACAGTTCCTCTGAAATAATAACAGCTAAGAATTTAAAATTGCTCATCCTCTCCACCTCTGATCCTTCAATGAGGACTAGCTCATGGACCTCTGGTTTCTTTCTCCTGGAGAAAGGCTCTTTAACAGGCTCTTTAGTTTTGTTGATATTGAGTGAGAGATTGTTGTTATGGCACAATTCAGTCAGATTTTCAATCTCACCTCTATATGTTCATTCAGCACCTCCTTTGGTTCGGCCATTGACAGTGGTGTTGTCAGAAAACTTGAATATGTCATTAATAAAAGATAATACAAAATGCATGTAGTGTGCAGCACAAGTAAACAGTGAACAGCTCGCTGTCCTGGTGATGAGACCTCAGTGGAGACAGGGTATTCATTCGTCTCACATCCTCAGGGAAGAAGCTGTTACCCAGTCTGGCAGTCCGAGTCCTGATGCTTCTGTACCTCCCTCCTGACAGTAGTGAGTCAAAGAGATTGCAAGATGGTGGTGAGGATCCTCAAAACCACTTCAGGCCCTTTGTATACAGCGTTCCCAGTAGATGTTACAAATGGGGAGAGGGAGAGCCAGGTGATCTCCGTGGTTTCCGTCTGTCAAGCCGTGTACTTGGTGATCCACTGGGTTGGCCCTCACTTCACCATCTGGTTGCAGTGTCTACCAGCTCCATAACACATGGCAGCTGCTTATTCGGGATACTCAGACATCTTCTCGCCAAACCCATGACTTCTGCCCAACAGGAAGGTCAAGGGCAGCACCTGCACCTGCCGGCTGCCCTCCCATTTACACACCTTCCTCACTTAAGAGCTTTAGAAGTTCATGAGGGACATGGTGATAGATCTTGCCCCTAAGAAGGTCCCCATCATCGCAGATCCCCGCCATCTGGGCCATGCCATCTCCTCACATCAGGCAGGAGGTACCGAAGTCTGAAGTTCCACACCACCAGGTTCAAGAGCAGCTACTTGCCTTCAACCATCTGGTTCTTGAACCAGCCGGCAAAACCCTACGCATTATGAGCAACACAATGGCCACTTCAATAGAGAGCTACGTGGGAGGGAAGAGCTAGATTGATCATGGAGTAGGTTAAAATGTTGGAACAGCATTGTGGGTGAAGTATCTGTACCATTCTAGGTTCTGTGTTCTATGCTTGATCACTTTGCATTAAAATAGACCATAATTTTTCAAAATATTTTCTTTCTTGTAAATACTGTGTACAATCTGTTTACTTGATATTTTTCATGTGAATACTAAGTTTTTCATTGAACCTGGGCAGACATGTACTTGGTGCACATGGCAACAGACTTGACTTTGTCTTTCACTTTGATTAGCAACAATTTTAAAACATTTTAAAGGTATTTGGACAGGTACATGGATAGGAAATGTAAAGAGCATGGTTCTCAACATGGGGTCCACAGACCTCTTGGTTAATAGTAGGGGGCCATGGCATCAAAAAGGTTGAGAGCCCCTGGTTTAGAGGTATAAGGACCAAATATTGGTAAATGGGACTAGCTTAGATAAGAATGTGGTCAGCATGGGCTGATGGGCTGAAGGGACTATTTCTGTAGTTTGTGAGTTTATGACTTTGGGGAGTTTACATACCACCAGCAGACAACTAAAATCAAGCTCTTGAGATGCTGCATGAAACCATCTCAAAATAAAAAACAATCCATCCCAATGCTTTCCAAATCATCAACCAGGCTCCTTTGAAGAAATTCCCTACTCAACTGCCATCAGCATGTAGCCTGGAGCAGCAGGTCCCTATGCACTAGGCCAGTTATGCTCCACGTCCAGACCACACTTTGGGAAATCTGATCACTTGGCTGTCCTTCTCCTACCTGCATACAGGTAGAGGCTAAAGAGCAAAGCTCCAGAGATTAGGGCAACAAAGAGGTGGTTGCGGGAGGCGGAGGAACGGCAATGGGATTACTTGGGGTTGGTGGACTGGGCTGTATTTGGTTCATTTGTGGATCTGAATGAATGCACCATGGTTGTTGATAAGAACAGTTGTAGACGAGCATGTCCCCACTAAATCATTCAGAGTCTTCCCCAAAGAGAAGCCCTGGATGAACTATGGGATCTGCAATCTGCTGGGGGCCAGATCAGAGGCATCACAGTCTGGTGACCAAGGAAGTCACAAGAGGTCCAGGTACAATCTCCAGAAAGCCATCTCACTGGCAAAGCAGCAATTCCGGATGAGAATCAATGAAGAATGCTCGACAGATGTGAATGCCATCACCTCTGATAAAGTTTAGTTACATGACATAGGTGACAACAAGGCTTTGTCTCTGTGTTATTATAGGTGCATAATAAAGAACTTCAGTTCCCAGCAGGCAATGCGAATGGTTCACCTGGAACCAGAAGCTATGATGATGACCCGTTGTGCACGCACTGAACAGAGTGCCAGTTAAGTAATAAAATGACCTAACCTAAACCCTCGCCAGGTTTTTCCTTATTAAAAACAAACATAACACGGTGTCAGAGGACAGCGTGAGGTCTAAACACGGAGAATAAATGTATGCTGTACGCAACTGAGAAAGGAACTTTGTGAGTATGAAAGGTGATAGTTACAACAGAGGGAAGCTGGCCATTGTTCCCGAAGTTCAGCAGTGACCAAGCTCACCAAGTGAGATTCAGCTGAGAGTCCCAGAGTTCCTGCCATGGGTCAGCTCGTCCTACACCTACGCAGTTTACCGGCAATCTGACTGATAACTGAAAGTGGTTCAATATATACAACTGCTAGCGGAGTGGGAGCGGCCGATGAAAAACTGACAGTGTCTGTTTCTATGCACGTAATTGGCGCAGATACTTTGGCCATCTTTAACGGCTTCCAAATTGACGAGAAGCTCTTGAATGGCCTTTCACCAGCCCAAACGCTGATGAGTTGACGCATGAAAACCTGTGGACATATAAAGGAGCATGCAAAGTCAAGATGGAAAGTGAAAGGGAAAGAAAAACAGGAACATAGTAACAAAAAGACTGAGAGAAGCTTACCAGTCCCGAAGCCTGGAGTCCAAGTGTGAATCCAAAATCACAATGCTGGCATATGGTCCATGCAAGGATATGAACAAGAGGAAGTAGCTCCACATTCCTGCTCGTGAGGGACCCTGCTGAAAGAAACTGCATAGATCTATAACCATAAGCTCCAACCCATAGCTGTGATGTGTCACCAGTCGGTACACCAAAAGGGACCGACATATGTAAAAAATGACTCTGTTGATTAGATTTCTCAGAAAAACACAAAATACTTATGCTACAAATGCAAGTAAAACACCTGTGGAAACAAATAGCAAACAAAAAAGGACCATTAAACCACCTCAGAGACTGATTGAAAGCCGATAAGTGGATAAGGCACTGTAGTTGCTTATTACAATTGAAGTTGAAATGTTGAACAGTTGAAAATTTGAAAAAAGAAGAAAAGAGACTGGCTGCAGAATGTAGATATCTTTATTGGAAAGGATTATTGTTCTTTGCAGCTTTGTGAGGACATAGTATTGTGTTTATTTTTTCATCAAGGGGGAAGATGTATTATTATGTGTGCATAATAATGTGTTTGATGGAAAGGGTTCACATGGAACCAAAATCTATGATAGTGACCCACTACATGCACACAGGGTTGAGCAACAGTTCAGTATTAAAGTGTTCTAATGTAAACTCATGATAAGTTTGTCTTTACTAAGAACAAACATAAGAGCTTCCAGTTGAGCTCAATGCCTTCTATGCTCACGTTGGTCATCAATACAGAAAGGAACTATCACAAACTCCTGCAGCCTCTGATGATCCTGTGATTTCAGTCCTGAGGCTGATATGAGAGCAGCTTTCAGGAGGGTGAACACATGAAAAGCAACCTGCCCAGACAGAGTACATGGCCAAATACTTAAAGTTCTGAATTGAACTGAATTGACTTTATTGCTAACATCCTTCATATACATGAGGAGTAAAAATCTTTACATAACATATCCATCTAAATGTGCAATGTGCAATTTATAGTAATTTATAATAAATGATATGTACAACAGGACAGTCAATATAACATAGAAATACAGTTGTGTCAGCGTGAATTAATCAGTCTGATGGCCTGGTGGAAGAAGCTGTCCTGGAGCTTGTTGGTCCTGGCTTTTATGTTGTGGTACCATTTCCAGGATGGTAACAGCTGGAACAGTTTGTGGTTGGGGTGACTCGGGTCCCCAAAAATCTTTCAGGCTCTGTTTACACACCTGTCTTTGTAAATGTCCTGAATAGTGGGAAATTCACATCTGCTGATGCGCTGGGCTGCCCGCACCACTCTCTGCAGAGTCCTGCGATTGAGGGAAGTGCGGTTCCCATACCAGGTAGATCAACTGGCTGGAGTGTTCACTAGGGTCTTCAGCCTCTCACTTTAGCAGTCTGGGGTACCGTTCCCTCCCGCCACCACTTCAGGGAGGCTTCACTTATACTGGTGCTGAACACCATAACATGCCTCAGTGACTATCATCCAGTAGCACTTACATCCATAGTGATGAAGTGCTTTGAGAGGTTGGTAATGAGATATATCAACTACTGCCTGAGAAGTGACTTGGATCCGCTCCAATCTGCCTACCAGAGCAACAGGTCCACATCAGATGCCATTTCACTGGCTCTTTACTCAACCCTGGAACATTTGGACAGCAAAGCTGCATTCATCAGGATGACTCTATATCGACTACAGCTTGGCACTCAGTACAATCACCCCCTCAAAACTAATCAATAAGTTTCAAGCCCTTAGCCTCAATACCTTCCTGTGCAATTAGATCCTCAATTACTTTACTTTCAGACCCTAGTCAGTTCAGATTGACAACAACATCTCTTCCACACAGGTTGTGTGCTCAGCCCCCTGCTCTACTCACTTTACAGCATGACTGTGTGGCTAAGCACAGCTCCAATGCCATATTTGAGTTTGCTAACAACACACTGTCATCGGCTGAATCAAAGGTGGTGATGAATCAGCACATAGGAGAGAGTTCAGAAACCTGGCTGAGTGGTGCCACAACAACAACCTCTTACTCAATGTCAGCAAGACCAAAAAGATAATTATAGATTTCAGGAGGAGGAACCAGCAATCCATTAGCCAGTTCTCATTGGGGGATCAGAGGTGGGCAGAATCATCAACTTTACATTTCTTGGTTTTATCATTTCAGAGGACCTGTCCTGGGCCCAGAATTTAAGTGCAATTACAAAGAAAGCACATCAGCGTCCATACTTCATTAGGAGTTTTTGAAGATTCAGCATGACATCTAAAACTTGGAAAAACTTCTACAGATGAATGGAGAGTATAGTGACTGCCTGCATCACTGTCTAGAATGGAAACAACAATACCCAGTCCATCACGGGTAAAGCTCTCTCCACTATTGAGCACAAATACACAGAGTGCTGTTGCAGCAAAGTAGCATCCATCATCAAAGACCCCCACCTCCTAGGTCATGCTATTTTCTCACTGCTATCATCAGGAAGAAGATACAGGGGCCTCAGAACTCACACCACCATGTTCAGGAACAATTATTACTCCTCATCCATCAGGATCTTGAACCAGAGGGGATAACTTTACTTGTTCCATCATTAAAATGTTTCCCAACCTAAGAACTCACTTTCAATGACTCTTCATCTCATGTTCTCAACACTTGCTGCTTATTTATTTATTTATTCTTATTATTATTTCTGACGTTTTGTACTTTCATCTTGGTTGAATGTCCAAGTTAGTGCGGTCTTTCATTGACTCCATTATGTCTATTATTCTCGTATAGATTTATTGAATAAGCCCAAAAGAAAATGAATCTGGTGGTTCTATGTGGTGACACATAAGCACTTTGCTAATACATTTACTTTGAACTTTGCATTTTGAGAGCTTGCCTGGGAAGGAGTCACGGGAATTGTTCATAACCCCCATCTACCTTCCCCTTCTCCTGGATTCACCTATCACTTTCTAGCTTGTACTCCTTCCCCTCCACTACCTTCTTATTCTGGCTTCTTTGCTCTTTCTTCTCACTCTCTATCTTTAGCATCTTGACTAAAACATCTCGGCCTGAAACTTTGACTCATTATTCCTTTCTATAGATGCTGCTTGACAGAACTCGGCAGGAGTTCCTCCAACATTTTGTGTGTGTCACTCTGAATTTCCAGCACCTGCAGAATTTCTGTGTTTATAAAAGCGTAGGCGTGGCTTTTCTTCAAAAATGGAACTTCTGCTGGTCCAGCACACGAACATACAAAGTGGGAGCTGGAGGCAGCCACTTGGCCCCTCTAACCCGTCCTGCTGATTAATAAGGCCATGGCTGATCTGTCTGCAACTCCAGTTTATCAATGAATTCTCTCCTTCTGCCTTAAAGTCCTAACCTCAGTCCTGGTAATAAGGTATTAGGGCAGTGTGGTAGCGTAGCAGTTACTGTAATGCTTTACAGTGCCCATGTTGGCTGTCATCAACTACAGCTCAATTCTCGCCGCTGTCTGTAAGGCGCTTGTACGTTCTCCTCATGAATTTCCTCCCACATTCCAAAGATGTATGGGTTAGGGTTAGTAAGTTTTGAGCATGCCCGAAGCATGGCGTCACTTGTGGGATGACTCCTGGACATCCTCGGGTTGTGTTGGCTGTTGATGCAATCGACACATTTCACTGTATGTTTCAATGTTTTGCTGTACAATGACAAATACAGCTAATCTTTATAAAATCATTCAACCACCTTCCTTCCACTCTACTCTGAGGAAGAGAGTTCTGAAGAGTTATACTCCTATGACAAAAGAATCTCTTTCGTACTTTTAAACGGTAGCCCTGGTTCTAAAGAATATCCTCTTCCCACACACTATGTTAAGGTCCTTCAAAGTCTTTTCTTATTTTTCTTACTCCCTCACTCATTGCAACCTCACTCCCCCGATTGCTCTCAAAGTTCAAAGGAAGTTTTTATCAAAGTAGATATATCACCATATGCTATACTACAGAGAGATTCATCTTCCTGTGGCCGTTCACAATAAGCACAAGGAAACGCAATAGAATCAATGAAAAACCACACACGAAGACAAACATCTATTGTGCAAAAGACAACAAGTTGTGCAAGTGCAAAAAGAAAAACGAAGTAACAATAATTGATAAATAAATTAAAAACCTCTCTCAGTCAAGCGTAACAGGTGACACCCCCCCCCCCCCCGCATGGGCCGAGTACTTGCCACAACCAAGGTAAATGCAGTTCCCCTGCCATCAGCCTCGCCAATGAACTGGACTTCCAGTATCCTACATTACCAATGTCCAACACAATAGGATCTTGTGATCCCAATAAACATATCCAAAGCCATCATTCGAACTATGCACCTTGTTGGCAAAACAGTACACAAGTCCAGCTGACAACACAACAATGGTACACAAAACGTCTAGCTCCATCGCTTGAGCAACTGGTTGATGGGATACTCATATCAAATCAAGTTTAAATATCATTCAGCTATACATGAATACTGCCAAACAAAACTTGGTCCTCTGGGACCAAGGCACAAACACATACACAGCACATTCAAATAGTGGGCAAAAAAAAGACAGTCATGCAAAAAAGCATATCTATAGTTCAAGACCCTGAGTGACACGTCCCACAAGTTAATGGTACAGTTCCCAGTAAATTAGCCTGTCATTCCACTGATCAGACGCTGGAGGGCAGCACTGATGGGAGAGGCCAGCCCCCAACCAAGCACGGACGCCACGTTACACCACCTCTGGCATCCCCTCACCTGGACTGCAGCAGTCGGCAAGCCCATGGGTTCAATAGGTTCATTTAATGTCGGAGAAATGTATACAATATACGAGGGGTGATTAATAAGTTAGTGGCCTAAGGTAGAAGGAGTCAATTTTACAAAACCTGCCACATTTATTTTTCCTATATTTACACACTTAGTGCAGAGGTCGTGGAGCGTACGGATCCCTTCTTTGTAGAAGTCGGCATCTTGGACCTCCAGAAGTGGTCCACAGCATGGGGTGATTGATAAGTTCATGGCCTAAGGTAGAAGGAGATGAGTTATTCAAACTTTCTCCATTTTCACTTAAAAAGTTGAATTGCACATGCATATAACAAGAGCTGTATAACTCATCTCTTTCTACTGTAGGCCACAAACTTATCAATCACCCCTGTTGTGTACCACCTGGAGGTCCAAGACGCTCTCATTACATGCACGTGCAGTTCAACTCTTTGAGTGATTATGCAGAAAGTTTGAAGTTAATAACTCATCTCCTTCTACCTTAGGCCACGAACTTATCAATCACCCCCCCCCCCCCCGTACATCCTGAAATCCTTTTTCTTCGCAAACATCCACAAAAACAGAGGAGTGCCCCAAAGAATGAATGACAGTTAGTTAGAACCCCAAAGCCCCCCAACTCCCCCCTCCCACACACAAGCAGCAGCAAGACAACGACCCCCTCCCCACCCTCCCACCAGCAAAAAAGCATCGGCACCCCCCACCGAGCACTCCAGCGTGCAGCAAAGCATCAATAAAGACACAGACTTGCAGCACCCCAAAGACTACTCGTTCACCCAGTAATCCGACATACCACAGGCTCTCTCTCGCTCCCTCATAAGGGATAAAGAGGTGCCCCCGTTCCACAGCGAGAGGGGAGACATAACAAACAACTCGCTGATTTGTGTGTTAAAAACCTGCTGCGTTGCTTTTTCCGAGCTCTGTGCCCAAAGGACTCAGGACTCTGGACACACAGCCCACGGCAGCTAGCCTGCTGCTTCCGCTCTTCCGTGTTCTCCCGCGACGCCTCAGTCGGGGGCACCTGCCTTGAAGCAGGCCATCAGCAGAGCCACGAAAATGCAGCACCCTGTAGGAGCACTAGTCTTACAGGCCGAATCCTTGGGATATTGCAAAGCGGCCGGTCACAAGGCCCTGAGAGCGGTTCCCATTCCCACAAAGAAACAAAGTTAGGGTCAGGGTCTTCAAAGGAACCTTGAAAGGGAGAAAAAAGAGATACCAAAGACAGAAATAGAGCTGTTTCGGAAGATGCAAGCCGTTTAGCGCCATCATGACAATGTTCCGCTTGAGGCCTAGTTCTTGCTGCGACCGAGGCTACGCAGCTCCCTCACCACCAGACAAGGGAAAATGGCTTGTGGCAACTTAAGTTATCAATGTTCAACAGGGCCTTGCGATCGCAAGAAAAATGTCCAAGACGATCACCCACAGTTACATTGCCTTCGCACACCAACTCCAATACCTTTGGGTAGCAGGCATCAATGTGGTCTGCACCCAGTCCGGCTCCTCCCACACCCCAGCCAGTAACCCCAATCAGCAAGTGATTCACTGATGTGATCGATCTGTTGTATCCAAAGTTGTTGGAGCGCAGGATAATTTTACAATCTTAAAAAAAACACATTTAACAAAGAGA